>NC_064811.1:144564827-144652368 GCF_023721935.1 Panthera uncia
TCGAGCCCCGCGTCAGGCTCTGGGCTGATGGCTCGGAGCCTGGAGCCTGTTTCCGATTCTGTGTCTCCCTCTCTCTCTGCCCCTCCCCCATTCATGCTCTGTCTCTCTCTGTCCCCAAAATAAATAAAAAACATTGAAAAAAAAAATTAAATATAGAACTAAGGCTCACTGACAGACGGGATTTATAGTAACAGAATATAACATTTGAAATTTGACATGGTAAAATTTATAATCTACGTAAAAAAAGGCAAAAAGATAAAAACAAAATGATGTGGGAACATACATCATTGTGTTTTTGCCTATTTTCTCATCTAATAAAGCAATGGAGTCAGAGTAAACCTAAAATGGAAACACGGTTAAAAAGAAACATAGCTTGTAAGTACTTAACATTTCCATCTCCGCCAGCTGTGAATGTGTGGGTATGTACAACTAATGTCCACACGCACAGACACACACACACATAAGCTTGCACACATTTACTGATTTTCAGTAGTTACATGTTTGTGTTAAAAAACATTTACATGAAATTTAGCAATTCCTTCATCCTGGATTCTTTTTTAAGTTAAATTCCAGTACAACTAAACATTTTCTTTGCTTGAAACTAGCACATAACTATTAATACCATGTTTTCAATTTAAAAAACAGAATAGGTGGTGCCATTTGTGACAACATGGATAGGCCTAGAGGATATTATGTTAAATGAAATAAATCAGACTGAGAAAGATAAATACCGTACAATTTCACACATATGAGAATCTAAAAATAAATAAATAAATAAATAAATAAATAAGCAAAAAGCAGAATCAGACATGTAAATACAAAGAACAAACTGATGGTTGCCAGATGGGACAGGGTGTGCAAAACGGATGAAGGGAAGTGGGAGTTACAGGCTTCCAATTATGGAATGAATAAGCTATGGAAATAAAAGGCACAGCATAAGGAATATAGTCAATGATATTGTAATAGCATTATATGGTGACAGATGGTAGCTACACTTGTGGTGAGCATGGTATAGTGTATAAACTGGTCAAATAACTATGTTGTACACTGAAATTAACATAACATTGTGTGTCAATTACAGTTAACTGAAAAGCAAGGAAAACCATCAACCTAACAAAAAGGCAACCTACTGAATGGGAGAAGATATATGCAAATTAGATATTCTACAAGGAGTCAAAATCCAAAATATATAAAGAATTTATACAACAAAACACAAAAAACCCTAAAATAATCCCATTTTAAAAGGAGCTAAGTAAAATAGGTCAATCAGAGAAATATAATACCATATAATTTCACTCATATTTGGAATTTCTAAACAAAACAAACAAGCGAAGGGAAAAAGAGACAGACAAACCAAGAAACAGACTCCTCATTATAGAGAACAAACTGATGGTTACCAGAAGGGAGGTGGGGGAGGGGATGGGTAAAATAGGTGATGGGGATAAGGAAAATGGCTAAAATTAAAAAAAAAAAGAACACAAGAAATAATAAGTGTTGGTGAGAATGTGGTGAAAAAGAAATATTTGTGCACTACTGGTATGAATATATATTAGTGCAGCCACTGTGGAAAACAGTATGGAAGTTCTCAAAAAGTTAAAAATATAAATACCACATCATCTAGCAATTCCATTGCTGAGTATTTGTCCAAAGAAAATAAAAACATCAATTTGAAAAGATATATGGGTCCCTATATTTATTGCAGCATTATTTTCAATAGCCAAGATATGGAAGCAATCCAAGTGTCCATGCATAGGTGAATGTATAAAGAAGGTGTGGTACATGCGCACGTGCACACACACACACACACACACACACACTGGAATATTACTCAGCCATAAAAAAAGGATGGAATCATGTCATTTGCAACATCATGGATGGAACTACAAGGTATAATGAAGTGATATAAGTTAGTCAAAGAAAGACAAATACCATATTTCACTTGAAATCTACCATGGTAATTTAAGAAATGAAACAAACAAACAAAAACCACAATGACAACAAAAATAGACTTAAACACAGATGGTTGACAGGGAAGAGGTAAATGGGGTGGGGAGTGAACTGGATAAAAAGGTATTAAGAGTACACTTATCTTGATGAGCACTGAGAAATGCACTTAATGGTTGAATCACTATATTATACACCTGAAACAATATAACACTGCCTGTTAGTTATTCTTGAATACAAAAATAAAAAATAAAATAAGGAAAAAATAAATTATCAATTTTTATTAATAAAGAAATGTTTGTGGGCACCTGGGTGGCTCAATCGGTTAAGCACCCAGCTTCAGCTCAGGTCATGATCTCACAGCTTGTGAGTTCAAGCCCTACTTCAGGCGCTGTACTGACAGCTCAGAGACTGGAGCATACTTCAGATTCTGTGTCTCCCTTTCTCTCTGCCCTTCCCCTGCTTGCACTGTGTCTCTCTCTCAAAAATAAATAAACATTAAAAGAAAGAAATGTTTGGAATAATAGCTACCAAATATTAGACATTTCTATTGAGAGGGATAATTTGTTCAATTTTTAAATTTATTTGCTTTTTTTACTTGCTTTTTAATATTTACGATGCATATGAATCATTTTAACTTTTAGGAAAAAAATAGAATTCATGTTTGTTTCTTAAAAACTTTCAGTTAAAGTGGTTTTATTAATATAAAATATATGGCTTATACTCAAGTGTATATAGGGGCAAAGTCAAATGATCAAATAATTAAAAATTACACAAAAATATTCCTTATTATCTTTTTTTAAATTTTTTATTTTTTTTAATATATGAAATTTATTGTCAAATTGGTTTCCATACAACACCCAGTGCTCATCCTAAAAGGTGCCCTCCTCAATACCCATCACCCACCCTCCCCTCCCTCCCACCCCCCATCAACCCTCAGTTTGTTCTCAGTTTTTAACAGTCTCTTATGCTTTGGCTCTCTCCCACTCTAACCTCTTTTTTTTTTTTTTTAAAGCTACAAAGAAAAGTTTCTTGACTTAATTCCTACCTACCTCTTAGAGCACAGAATTATTTTGATTTTTAACTCATGATATTTCCAGATTTTTATTATGTAAAAATATACATAACAAAATTTACCATTTAAATCATCTTTATATGTACAGTTCAGTGCCATTAAGTATACTCATATTGTTGTGTAACTATCACCATTATACATCTTCAGAATTTTTCATCCTCCCAAACTGAATCTCTGTACCCATTACACAATAAACTCCCATTTCGCCCCTCCTTTTAGCCCCTGGTAACTGCTATTCTATTTTCTGGTTCTGTGAGTTTTACCATTCTAGGGAGCTAATGTAAGTGAAATCATACAGGATTCATCCTTTTGTTTGGCTTATTTCACTTAGCATAATGTCTTCAAAGTTCATCCATGTTGTAGAATATATCAGAATTTTAACTCATTTTAAGATTGAATAATATTCCATTCTATGTATATACCACATTTTTTAATCCACTGGTGTACTAATATGTATTCAAGTTCCTGCCTTCAATTATTTTCAATATGTACCCAGAAGTGAAATTTCTACATCAGGTAGTAATTACAAGGTTTTTTTTTTCAAGAACCATTACATTGTTTTTCACAGCATTGCATTTACCCCAGTAATACACAAAGTTTCCAATTTCCCCAAATCTTTGGAAACACTTACATTTTCTGTCTTCTTGATAATAACCATCCTAATGGACATAAAGTATTATCTCATTATGTTTTGATTTGCATTTCCCTAATGATTTGTGATGTTGAGCATTTCTTCATGTACTTATTGGCCACTTATATATCTTCTTTGGAAAAAATGTCTATTCAAGTTTTTTGCCCATTCTTTTGAGCTTTTTGTTGTTGCATTTTTCCTACATTTTTATAAGATCTATTTGCCTTGAAAGCTTTAAAATCTCATTGAATTATTAATTATATGCCACTATATAAAGCAAACAAGTAAGAAATTCAGTAGCAGAAATTCACAAAATCCTCTAAAAAATATTACACTTCATAACTTTATAGTTTTCTTCCCTAAAACTAAATTTCTTAATTACCTCATTTTTATAAATAAGATTTTGGGAAAAATTAAGTTGAAAACAAACATAAATATATAATTATAGAAATACATAATATTTGGCATAAATTTAAAATGTCTTATGGCTACCTAAGAATAAAAATGGAATTAAAATTCTTAGCATCATTTATGTCAGTTCTCAAAAGTATATGATTTCACTAATATGTGGAATTTAAGAAACAAAACAAACAGGGGCGTCTGAGTCTGTTGAATGTCAGACCTCGGCTCAGGTCAAAATTTCATGGTCTGTGAGTTCAAGCCCCGCATCAGGCTTGCAGTTGTCAGCACAGAGCCCACTTCAGATCCTGTCCCCTTCTCTCTCTGCCCCTTCTGCACTCGTGCTCTCTCTCTCTCTCTCAAAAATAAATAAGCATTACAAAGAAGAAGAAGAAACAAAACAAAGGAAAAATAAAGAGGCAAGCCAAAAAAACAGAGGGGAGGTGGGTAGGGGAATGGGTGAAATGGGTGAAGGGGATTAAGAGTACAATTACTTATCTTGGGCACTGAGTGATATATAGAATTGTTGAGTAACTATATTGTACACCTGAAACCAATATAACAGTGTATGTTAACTATACTAGAATTTATTTTTTTAAGTATGAATTTTTAAATTTCAGGGGTGCTACTTCATCTTTAAAATATTCTGCAATTATAGAAATAATATGAAATTATCTGTTTTATAATTGCTTTTTAGAACATAATATTCGTTCTTTGCCTTAAAATAAACTTACATTCCAACAAATCATTTTAAATTAGTATATTAGATATAAAGACACAGATATTATATAAGCCATGTTATGTGATGCAGTTATATTCATCTTAGTATAAAAAGACTTTAAGGAAAAAAATCATTTTACATTCATTTTTGATTAAGTGGGGCAAATGCTTTATATTGTAAAGACATTAATTATTCTTCTGAAATTATAGTTCATGACATAAGCTATATATATGTGTGTATATATACATATGTATATATGTGTGTATATATACATATGTATGTATATATACACACATGTAAATATGTTTTTGTTACATAATATACAAGATATATAAATGTATGTATATGTGTATATAGGATCTTCCATTAGGTAACTCAAGCTTCTTTAAATCACTTTCATCAACAGAGAGGTTACTTTGAATCTTTCCCTTTCAAATCTTGTAACTATTTTTGATTTTGATATACCAAAGATTTGACATGTGTGTAGGAAACTAAACCAAATGAGGGGGAATCTGAATTAGTGATCTGAATTCAATAACAGGGCATAGATCACTCAAGATATATGTTGAGGGTATAAACAGTGGTTGTGGAAGGCATGGACACTGCTACCCAAATCCAAACTAACTTTGACTTTGACTTGGGACAAACATCTCTGTATGAACAGAAAGAGCTCTATCACTTGAGGGTTATCAATGGAGAAACTCCTGATTTATCAGCAGTAAAAAACAAAACTCATCACATTAATATCAAACTGTGCTGGCTAAGCAACCCTAGTATAGTGGTCAAATCTGTAGGCTTCTGGTGGAATCAGTCTATTGGGTGGGAATCTTTGATCCATCACATGCAAGTTGTGTCATCTTAAGCAAGATACCTGAACTCTCTTTTCCTCAGTTTCTTCCCATCTAATGTGGCTGGTAAAAATACTTGAAGACTAACCATGGTGACATTTATAAAGTACTCAGGATAGCATCTGGCACGTGGGACATGCCATAGATATCTGTTAAATTAATAAAAGCCAACGTTAAAATTACAGAAAATGACATTTTTTTCTTTTTAAATCAAAATTATTAAGTTTTAACAGTACTTTTTCTCATGTCTCACATGACAGCACACAAATAACTAGATAAGCCCCAGCCTTGTGGTAACACTCTTTTTAAAGGCCATCTGGTAATCATCTTGTCATTGTTGTTGTTTGTTCTCACTTTTCTAACTTGTTGGCATGTAATGAAAAATTAAATTAGGAAGAGACTAAAATAGGAATGATGTTTCAGACTAAAATTCTCCTGATATATCAAGATAAGTTGATGATTACTGAAAATATATTCAATAGCTCAAACATTTGTATTCTGCAAAGAAATTATAATTCTACATTATAGATGTTCTCATCTAATGATGGCCATGTCCTAATCCCCCCTGAGAATATGTTACCTTACATGGAAAAAGGAACTTTGCAGGTGTGAGTGAATTAAGGATGTTAAAATATGGAGATAATTCTAGATTATCTGGGTGTGTCCTGTATAATCACAAGGATAAACACCACCTACGGAAATATAGTATTTTTGACCAGCTATTTATTATTTAAGAGACACAGTCATGGACAAGACTATAAGCTAAAAATTATTATAGGAAATGACAAAATGAGAAAATCAAATATCTGCAAGGTGTTTTTGTTGTTGTTGACCAATAGGGTAATGGTCACCTCATATAGACATGTAAATAACAATAAGGCATTAATGCCTCTGAATACCATATTCTTTTAAGAAATGCATTGTCACTGCACATTAGAGCTCTAGGGCTTGTATATTCAATGATATTATAATGTATATCTTTTTTTATTCATGGATTTAATCTCAAACTTAAAAAGCAAATATAATTATTTTTCAAGAATGTAATAAATATATTTCTCATGTATTACACAACATCAAATAACTACACAAACTTCTAAAAATATTAACACTAATTACATAATATTATCAATTACCCAGTCATTATTAACATTTCCTTCATTATCATGTTTTAGAAGTTAGTTTGTTCAGGGATGCCTTGGGTGGCTCAGTCGGTTGAGCATCTGACTTCACCTCAGGTCATGGTCTCATGGTTCATGAGTTTGAGACCCACAATGCCGTCAGCACAGAGCCCACTTTGGATCCTCGCTCTCCCTCTTTCTGCCCCTCCCTAATTGAGCTCTTTCAAAAATAAATGAACATTAAATAAATAAATAAATAAATAAATAAATAAATAAATAAAGGTTAGTTTGTTCAAATCAGGATCCACAATCCATTTACTGAATTTGCTTGACAGTTATCTTAGATCATTGTTATTTTAGATCCTCTTTTATTTTCTTTTTGCCACTTGTTGTGGAAGAAATGAGTACCTTTTCCCTGTAGGATATTCTACCATTTATTTGGCTGACTGGATTCCCATCATTCATATAATATCTATCCCCTAATAAACTGGTATTAGATGAAGAGACTTGATGGGAATTAGATTTCACTTTGGCCAAGAATAAGTACTTCCTCTTGCATCACATCATAAGGTACATAATGTATGGCTGTAGCTCTTTTTTATTTTCTTTTAAAGTTTATTTATTTTAGAGAAAGAGAGCTTGCACAAGCAGAGAAGGGACAGAGAGAGAAAGAGAGGGAGACACAGAATCCCAAGTAGGCTCCAGGCTCCAAGCTATCAGCACAGAGCCTAATGGGGCTCAAAGGCAGGAACTGTGAGATCATGAATTGAGCTGAAGTCGGATGCTTAACAAACTGAGCCACCCAGGCAACCCCAGCAATCTGTTTTAGTAGCCCTCATGTGATTCTGCTGCCTGCTCATGTTTAAGAACCCCTATTGTAAGGAAGATTTTCAGTGTTTATGTTCAGCATCTGTTCTATCTGAAATCTAGTTAATTTCATATCTTGAGGTTTTGGGGCCTCTTAGACAAAGAGCTGTAGCTCTTTTTTAACGGCAATCTTCATCAGTGGGTTCAGGTGCTTCAGTTTATTTAGTATAATAATCCCCAATTTTTCACTTGTTGATATGGTCTAGACCTATTATTTTACTCAGGAATCTGCAAATGCTATATTCTTTATTTTTATTTTTTTGTTTATTTGTTTTTGAGAGAAAGAGGGGGAGGGACAGAGAGAGAGGAAGAGAAAGAATCCCAAGCAGGCTCGGAGCTGTAAGCCTAGAGCCCGATGCGGGGCTTTGCAGTCACAAACCATGAGATCATGACCTGAGCTGAATCCAAGAGTCAGACTCTTAACCGACTGAGCCACCCAGGCATCCCTGCAATTGCTATATTCTAATTGTACCATTTCTTCTTCATTTACTGGCTGAACTTTTGTATATGAAAAAAAAAAAAAGATTCTCTCAACTTTCTGTTGCCCTAGGTACAGTTCACATAGAAATATTAGGAAAAATGCATATTTATTTTCTTTCATTGTATCGTTCCATATTTGGTGAACAGAAGCCTCTTCAAGTCAATTTTTATGCCCTTTTAAGATGAATTTGTCTTTCAGAGAATCCTTGATTTCGGAATAATATCATTCAGTCTCAATTGTATATATCTTGCTCCACATCTGAAATCCGCCACCTATCTAAGGAACTGGTTACTTTGAATGAGAAACAGTCATTAGAAACCACAATATAGACATTTGGAATAATCATTACTACTGAGTTATCATTGATTTCCAGATCTTCACAGTGGGGAGTAGAAGAAATATGCACATATGCATATATATGTTGACCATGTATATCATATATAATTTCAACATATATGTTTACTTTATTTTATTTTTTAATAAAAATACATGAGTTCATACTTATATGGCTGATTCAAATTTAGGATTACAATATTTTATCTATTGCAGAGTTTAAATTAATATAATTTATTTATATGTTTTCTCTTATAGTAAAGTTCTCATTGGTCAATGATATAATTATAATTACTTGTTTTTTTCTCAAATTTATATACATGTATATATTAATATGCATTTATACACACATAAATATGTCTCAGAGGTGTATATTCACATATAGATTAATAAATATCTAATAAGTCAGGGTAACATCAATATTAATACTAAAACATTGCTATCTAAAAATCTTTAAGTCTTTCCTACACTTCATTTTGTTGTTAGCTTAATTCCACTAGGGATGTGCAGTCAAATGACTCTGCTTTAAAATATCTTAGAACAATTACTCTCTGTGGTTATTAACTCATTACTCAGTTAAATGCATTTGTTTTAGTTTGCTTTTGGTTTTTAGGAATCACTTTTTTTTAAAGTCCATTCTATGTTGTGTAATTGTATAATCACTTATTCAGTTTCAATAAAAAATGTAGATTCAAAATGTTGCATTACTGTACCTGTTTTTCCACTTAATTCCTTCTGTATGCATAACCTCCTTTAAGTATTTATCATATTCATTTCATTTATTTTTCTTAGAACACTGTGTCTTTTTTTTGCATACAGTGGTTGGCCTTTGTATTCTCTTTTTATAAAGTTTTTATATATAAAGAACAACTTTGATATAAGTTGCAATTACCATTTATCCTTTTATTTATCTTTTCTATAAAGCTTATGAACTAATTTTGCCATCTAAAAGTTGTGGTTTTTAGGGAGGTGGGGTTCTTCTATTTCTCTCTCTCTCTCTCCCTCTGACTTTCTGATTCTCTCTCTGACTCTCCCTTCCCCTTTTAATTTTAGTTCTGTAAAACTCATCACTCTTTATTTTTGCAGGATTTTGAGACTTAAGAACATTTCCTATGTTCCCAATGTGTAGAAGAATTCACCAAGGTTTCCTTCTGCTATTATATAGAATCATTTATTCTATTATGTCTGATATACTTGGATTTTATGCTTGGAAGATGTTTGGTATAATCAATTTTGCCTCTAAGTGACTGTTTCTTTCCATTGATGATCTGAACCATAAGCAAGGCTCTCTCTTGGTGTATAGAGCTACCAAGTCTCAAATTTAGTACCAGCAGTTGCTAAAAACATATTTGGAGAGAGGGAGTAAAAGGTGCCACTACAGCTTTCTTACTCATGGGCCTATTGTGCAATACTGGGACGGCTACAAATAGAGGGTGGCTGACAGACTCTAAATGAATATGTCCTCTGTAATGAACTCTCTGGTGGAAATCCACAAAAGGAACAATATCTTAGCACTCTGTGCCCACATATTTCTTCCCTAAAACTGCCTATCTCTAATGTCCTAATCTATGTCAATCGGCAACCATTTATCATTTACCACTAAGCAGGAGTCTATGTGTATTCTTATCTCAGACCATATCTCCTTCTGTGCAACACAGATGCCCATGTACACTACTTAAAATTCTACCTAGTTGGGGGATTTGTTCCCTCATTATTTTCCTTTTCAGTTAACCCTGAATGGAACTTTAGTGTATCTCCAGTATTTCTTGGTCCCACCATCATATCAAGTTGAAACATCTCTAAATCTGTAAGCCTGGCCCAAGTTTTACTCTTCCTTTGTCAGCTGTTCATGAACAACGTTCACCAGGCCATTAGATAGTGAGATAAGAGAGAAGAATCAATCCAAAAGTGAGAGGTGACATAGGTACTGCCCAGCTATTTATATAAATTAATTGTGGCCCCAAATATAAATTGCTTGGTATGAACCCCAAATGTAAATTTCATAGTGTGATGAATTGATGCCTTACCTATCTGACTTTATGATTTAGTGTATCTGATAGTTCTGAGCTCATGAGAACAGAATATTTTTCAATGTTGTGCTAACAGTTTGAAAATAAGTGGTTGTTTAAAATGTATTATCAAATTCAAAATAAAAAATAAAATTTATCATTTTACTATGATGTTTATTGTATATTTACTCTGGTTCACCACTTCAGAACAATTGCAATAAATGCGGTTTCTTCTTTCAAAGCATTATTTTTTCTTTTCATGTATCTGGCAGTAAGGTTATTTTTAACTCAAAAGATGTATAATTCCCTGATGGAATGTTGGATGCTGGTAACAGTTACAGTATATTAATCCATTTGTCTGAAATAAACTTCATATAATAAATAAGAGTGGTTTCCATAACGTTAATGAAATCACTCTAAAATGTATATTTTATTCTTTAAATTTTGATAACTTAGTAAGCAATTGCTTTATGAAATTAAATTGTCCCAAGAATTTCCATTTTTCTAGAAAGCTTAATATCAGGATGACAATTAAAGTTGTAGTCTTTTATTTGATATAGTGCCATGTTATCTATATTGGAAAGATATATATAAAATCCTCTGTGAATGCATTTAACAATTCTGAACATTTTCCATCTTGTACTCATCAGCTTTTCAATGTTCTTTTTCCCTCTTATAAGATTTCTCACCATCAGTTTTCTATCGTAAGTAAATTAATAACAATTCTAGAAATCAAAAAGACCATTTTAGCTGATGAAAGCAAAAATCAATCTTTTCTTGCTACTTTAAAGTTGAGCGTTTCATTGAGATAAAATACTAATATTTAAGATTTTTATATTCCTATCCTGTGCTATATATTTGAAAAACATATATGTTTTTCATAAGGCATTGGTTAATTGTATTATAAAGTTGTGAAAATATGTACAAGTCATGTAATAAATACTTCAGATCAATACTTGGCCTGTGTAAGGGTGCTACATAATTTAGTTAACCATAGTTAAGGTCCTACTTATATAGAAATGACGGTTATGTGTAAATAAAGAGAGTACATAAATAATGATGGCTTTAGTCGGCTTAAGGCGAGTATATGTGATTTAGGAATAGTTATGTAATTAATTGTGTACCCTGCTCACCAATTAATATATTGAAATCCTGACTCCCAGTACCTCAGAATGTTACTGCGTTTGGAGACAGGATTTTTTTTTTATTTTTTATTTTTTTTATTTTATTTTTTTTTTTCAACGTTTTTTATTTATTTTTGGGACAGAAAGAGACAGAGCATGAACGGGGGAGGGGCAGAGAGAGAGGGAGACACAGAATCGGAAACAGGCTCCAGGCTCCGAGCCATCAGCCCAGAGCCTGACGCGGGGCTCGAACTCACGGACCGCGAGATCGTGACCTGGCTGAAGTCGGACGCTTAACCGACTGCGCCACCCAGGCGCCCCGACAGGATTTTTTTTTTAATATGAAATTTATTGTCAAATTGGTTTCCATGCAACACCCAGTGCTCATCCCAACAGGTGCCCTCCTCAGTACCCATCACCCACCCTCCCCTCCCTCCCACCCCCCATCAACCCTCAGTTTGTTCTCAGTTTTTAAGAGTCTCTTATGTTTTGGCTTCCTCCCTCTCTAACCTTTTTTTTTTCCTCCCCTCCCCCATGGTCTTCTGGTAAGTTTCTCAGGATCCACATAAGAGTGAAAACATATGGTATCTGTCTTTCTCTGTATGACTTATTTCACTTAGCATCACACTCTCCAGTTCCATCCACGTTGCTACAAAAGGCCATATTTCATTCTTTCTCATTGCCACGTAGTACTCCATTGTGTATATAAACCACAATTTCTTTATCCATTCATCAGTTGATGGACATTTAGGCTCTTTCCATAATTTGGCTACTGTTGAAAGTGCTGCTATAAACATTGGGGTACAAGTGCCCCTATGCATCATCACTCCTGTATCCCTTGTGTAAATTCCTAGCAATGCTATTGCTGGGTCATAGGGTAGTGTAGGGTGGGCCCTAGTCCAATAATACTCCTGCTTATAAGAGGAGAAAATTAGCGTGGATCCAGGGTTCTGCCTTTATTAGAAGTGTCTAGGGTCTCATGGGTTTACTCCTTACTGGAAAATTTAAACCATAAGAGTGGGAACTAAAGAACAGGATCAGAAAAGGGTCACTAAAGTGGCTAGATTACCCAGGGATTTCTAAAAGGGGAACTTCATAAGTAGGGTGGCCTTGTTCCTGATTTAGTTGGTTTCCTACTAGCTGTGACATATAGATGGAAATATGTTTATTCAAGAAGGATGTCTTTGAAATGGATGTCTCAGCAATCAATAGCTATATATCAGGCACTATATATACTATATATACTCTATATATATATAGTATACTATATATACTCTATATATATAGTATACTATATATATAGTACACATATATACTATATACTATATATATACTATATATATACTATATATACAGTATATATACTGTATATACATATATACCATATATGTACATACATATATATATACACACACACAGTATACTGTATACATATATACTATATATACTATATATACAGGCACTATATATACACACTAACTATAGTGTAAAGTGAATTTGTCAGTGTTTCTTCCTCTTTAATTATTTGGAAGAGTTTGAGAGGATTGATATTAATTCCTTTTTAAATGTTTGGTAGAATTCACTGGTGAAGGATCTGGTCCTAGGCTTTTATTTGTTGGGAGTTTTTATTTTTTATGTAAATTCCAGTTAGTTAATATACAGTGTAATATTAATTTCAGGTGTACAATATAGTGATTCAACAGTTACATACAATACCAAGTGCTCATCGCAACCAGTGCAGTCCTAAATCCCCATCAGTTCTTTAACCCATCCGCCTACCCAACTCCCCACTGATAACCATTAGTTTGTTCTCTATAGTTAAGACTCCATTTCTTGGTTTGTCTCTCTCTTTTTTCCCTTTGCACATTTGTTTGTTTCTAAAATTTCACGTGTGAGTGAAATCAGATGGTATTTGTCTTTGTCTGACTGATTTATTTCACTTAGCATAATACTTTCTAGCTCCATCCATGCCATTGCAAATGGCAAGATTATATTCTTTTTTATGGAAGAATAATATTCCATTGTTTATTTATGCCATTTTTTCCTTATCCATTCATCTGTTGTTGGACACTTGGTCTGTTTCCTTAATTTGGCTATTGTAGATAATGCTAGTATAAACATTGGGGTGCATGTATCCCTTTGAATTAGTATTTTTGTATTCTTTGGGTAAATACCTAATGCAATTGCTGGGTCATAGGGTAGTTCTATTTTTAACAGGTTCTTTTAGAGGAACCTGCATACTGTTTTCCAGGGTGGCTGCACCAGTTTGAATTCCCTCCAACAGTGGAAGAGGGTTCTCTTTTCTCCACATCCTTACCAACACCTATTGTTTCTTGTGTTTTAGCCATTCTGACAGGTGTGAGATGATATCTTATTGCTGGAACATTTTTGACTACCAGTTCAAGATTTTCACTACTGATTCTCCTTGCTTTTTATTGATTTGTTCAGATTTTCTATTTCTTAGTGATTTAGTCTGTGCAATTTGTGTTTTCTAGGATTTTTTCCATCTCTTCTAATTTAGTTTTTTTTGTGTGTAGTAGTCTCTTATGTGTGGTGTATAGTAATGTCTTCAATAGTATTCTCACAAATATTTTTATTATTTTTTTATTTTTCTGGCATCTGTTGTAACCTCATTCATTTAATATTTTTATTAGTCTTTTCTCTTTTTTCTAGTCTATATGACAGTTTGTCAATTTTGTTGCTCTTTTCAATAAACTCTTAATTTCATTGATATTTTCTATATTTTTTCTATAATCTATTTCATATCTTTATTCCCTCATCTTTATTATTTCCTTCCTTCTGCTAACTTTGGGCTTAGTTTGTACTACTTTTTATATTTACTTGAGTTATAGAGTTAGATTAGTGATCTCAGATATTTTTTTTAATGTATATGTTCATTGATATAAACGTCTTCCTTTAGTACTGCTTTTGCTCTATCCCATACACTTTGGTATATTGCGTTTTGGTTTTTTTAATTTTTTTTTACATTTATTTAATTTTGAGAGACAGAGTGAGACAAAGTGAGAGTGGGGGAGGGGCAGAGAGAGGGAGACACAGAATCTGAAGTAGGCTCCAGGCTCTGAGCTGTCAGCACAGAGCCCAACGTGGGGCTTGAACCCACAAACCGTAAGATCATGACCTGAGCCGAAATTGGACGCTTAACCGCGTGAGCCATCCAGGTGCCCCGGTATATTGTGTTGTAAGTGTTTTTTTTTTTTTTTTTAATCTCAATATTTTTTATTTCTTCTTTGACATATTGGTTGTTCAAGGGTATGCTGTTTAACTTCCATATATTTGTAAATTTTCCATAGTTTTCCTTTGTCATATGATCTATTCTGGAGAACATTCCATGTGCACCTGAATAAAGTGTGTATTTCCTGTTGGGGGATTTGGGTGACTCAGTCGGTTAAGGGTCAAAATCTTGGTTTTGGCTCAGATCATGATCTGAGCCTGAGTTCATGTGCCCAAGCTTCTCATTAAGCCCTGCACTATAAGCATGGAGACTGTTGGGAGTCTCCCTCTCCCTCTCTCTCTACCCCTCCTTCCACTCCCAGGCACTCTTTCTCTCTATCAAAATAAATAAACTTAAAAAAAAAAAAAAAAAAAAAAAAGAGCACTAATTCCATTCATAAGGGCTCCACCTTCATGATCTAATCACACCAAGGTCCTACTTCTTAAAACCATCTCATTTGAGGTTAAAACGTCAATATGCAAATTTCGGTGGGACACAAACATTCAGTCCATAACAACTGCATTCTCTGCATTCTCTTCTCCTTCTGGAATTCCCATAATGTTTATATTGGTCCATAAGTCTCTCAGGCTTTCTTCACTTTTGTTAATTATTTTTTCTTATTGTTTTTCTGACTTGATAATTTCAACTTAATTGACTTCCAGTGCACGGACTCTCTTCTGTTTAATGAAGTGTTGTTGAACCCCTCTAGCAAATTTTTTGATTCAGTTATTCTAGTATTTACCTCTAGAATTTCTTTTTTTATATATGATTTTTTCTTAGTTGATATTCTCATTTTGTTCATGCATTATTTTCCATTATTACATTAGTTGTCTATCTGTGTTTTTGCAGCTCATTGAACTTTTCTAAGATGATTTTTTTTTTAATTCTTTTTCAGGTAATTCATAGTTCTCCAATTCTTTAAGATTGATTTCTAGAGATTATTGTATTCCTTTGATTGTGCCATGTTTCTCTGTTTCTCTGTTTGCTTGCTTGCTTTGCTCAGATATGGGCATTTGAAAACCCACCACCTTTCCCTGTTGCTATGGACTGGCTTTGTACAGAAGACCTCCATTAGTCATCCTGGCTAGAGATTCATGGAGCCTCTCAAATATTTTTGGAGGTGTATCTTCTCTCAGGGTATGCATGAAATTTCTCAATTAGAAATTTGAAGGTTTCCTTTTCAAAAGCTCTTTATTTCTTGCCCTTCTGGTGTCTATGCAGTACAGCAGTTTCTCTGGTGTTGCCACAAGCTGCTGAGCTCTTCTTTGCTTTCCATGGTGACCAAACATAGAAAGTATGCTGTTCCCAATCAGTGCTTTGAGAGAGCCAAGACAGAAAGTGACATCTTGGGAAGTCCCCCCAAGAACTGAAATGCTGGACATGCATTCCCTTCTTTTTCCCTTCCTGTCAAGAGTTTAGCTAAGCTACTCCATGGTACTCATGCCTCAGCATCATTTTTTTTAGCTAAATGATCTGCAGGACCTTATACTGACACTAGCCCTCATGCATAAAAGCCTGCAGTCACAAGTAAATATAAGTTCCTGATATGATTTACCATTGACCCTTATGATATGCAGTCTCTCTCAGCCCCAAAGGCCTTCTCTCTGTGCATACCTTAGATAAGATCCCCATAGAGTTTACCAAAACTCTACTCTCCATACTATTTTCCATGGTGGCTGTACCAATTTATATTTCCAACAGTGTACAAGGTTTTTCTTTTCTCCACATCCTCACCAACACTATTTATTTCTTGTCTTTTTGATAATAGTCATTCTAACAGATGTGATGTGATATGTCATTGTGGTTTTGATTTGCACTTTCCTGATGATTAGTGGCATCTTTTCATATGCCTAATGGCCATCTGTATGTCTTCTTTGGAAAAATGTCTATTCAGAACCTCTGCCCATTTTTAATTGAATTGGTTTTTTTTTTTTTTGTTTTTTTGTGGTTTTTTTTTGCTATTAAGTTGCATGATTTCTTTGTACTTTTGAATATTGAGCCTTTATCAGAATGATTTGCAGATATTTTCTCCCATTGTCTTTCATTTTGTTGATGATTTCCTTTGCTGTGCAGAGGCTTTTTAATTTGATGTAGTCCCACTGGTTGATTTTTGCTTTTGTTGCCTTTGTTTTTGGAGTTAGATCTAAAAAAAACATCACTGAGGACATCACTGCCTGTATTTTTTTTTTTTTCCTGCTAGGAGTTTTATAGTTCAAGGTCTTACTTTCAAGTCTTTAATCCATTTAGAGTTAGATTTTATGCATCGTGTGAGATACTAGTCTAGCTTCATTCTGTTGTATGTGGCTGCCCAGTTCACATATCATTTATTGAAGAGACTGTTCTTTATTCACTGCATATTGTTGCCTCCTTTGCCACAAATTATTTGACAATATATGCATGGGTTTGTTTCTGAGCTCTTTATTCTGCTCCACTAATCTATGGATCTGTTTTTATGTCAATACTATACTGTTTTGATTACTATACCTTTGTAATGTAGTTTGAAATCAAAGAACATAATGCCTCCAGCTTTATTCTTTTTTCTTCAGATTTCTGTGTAATGGCAATTTTAAATGTAAATATAAGAGCATTTAACTGGTTTATAGATTTCTTTAAATTGCATAATTTATATTTCATAACTTTATATGTATTTTATTTTTACCAACACAGTAGAAACATTACACAAAAGTTAATTCAAGTGTTTTTATTTCACTTACTCTACCTTGCCTGATGAGTAAGAACAAATGAAAGGAAAAGTTATCATAACTAGCCCAATATTTTATTTTCCTTGTATGTCATCATTTTCAGTATAAGTCTGGCAGCTTCCATAACATATTTACCTTGCACTCATTTTGAGCCACACTGAACTGTCAAAATCATGGGTCCACCAAAATTCTGTGCACCTGTGTTATATGTGAAAGGTGGGTGAGGGGACAAGGAATGGCTAAAGACAATACTCCACATTGTGAGTGTATTTCCTCTGTTAATATATATGTTCCACTGCCTCACTGGATTTCACTTATAAAGCAAAAGCTCAATGATGTAATTATCAAGAATTTCAAGACACATATAGAGGAGCATTTAACAAAAGGTATGACCCTCTTGAGAATATCTATAACATGGTAGTTTACTTATTTAAGAGAGGCTCTCACTTCAGGTAGGTTGCAGTCCTCTTTAATGTATTTACTTAAGTCAGACCCACCCAAGCTAATCTTCCTTTTTGATTAGCTCAAAATTAAGTGACCTACACACTTAATTACATCTGAAGAATTCCTTTACTTTTGCCATTTTCTATAATCTAGAAGCAAATCATAAATGCTACCTGCACTTAAAGTTAGGGGGTCATACAAGGCATGAACCAAGGTGTAACAATAATGTTAGCCAATCAAGGGTCTGTCCACCACACCTACAAAGCAGATCTGACTCTGACTGTAAATACTGTATTTCCCATAGGCAAACAGCTCTAGAATCCCACTCAGTGAGTTTTCCTTCCTTTTCATTCTTTTCATTATTTGAGGATAAGATGAAAAAGAAGTACTAACTCTTAGCTGACCATAATGGGAAAATATTTACTAAAATACTCATGTAAAATGTAAAGTACAGAGAGGCTATTTAATGTCATGTTTGGACCTGATACACCTAATTGGGGACAACTAGGAAATGAACCATATAGTACCATTATAAGCATTTTCATATCATTTCTTAGAATTTTGTCATACCAAACTAACAATTTTTCTTACAAGCAGTCATCATTTTAGTAGTAAAATCACTCAAAGAAATGTCTTTTTTTTCTATAATTATGCTTCTATAGAAATTGCCATAAGACGTTTCTATTGATATTTTTAAGTATAAAGATATAAAAGTTAATATTTAACATAGATTTGTGATAGGAAATTGAAGTGAGTCTATAATCACACTAATGTTGATTTATTCTACTGCCCAACAGGAAACGAATACACTTGTTTTATTATATATACTTGATTTGGAACTATTCTGACTCAATATTCAAATGCTTTATACATGTTTCAGAATGAAGTTATGACAGTATTTAGAGATCTTTTAAAGTAATTTCTAGTTCATTTTCATTTGTCTAAAGTTTTGTTTCAACTAATTCAGATCATTTTATCAGGGTCATGGTGAAATGTTCTGGAAAATATTATCATCAGGAATATTTTTCAGTGCATTAGAATAGAAAAAAAATGCAATGGATACATGGCAGTTAAGGAAGGATGAAAAATACAAAGACACATTCAATGTTAATAGAGAGTAAGATTTTCAAAGGCCCACAAAGTGGGTAAAATATAAATCCAGCATATGAGCATTATCTGCTAGCTTCCAACTTGCTATCCAATTATAAAACTGTCATTCACCATCTGTCAGTCTCCATGTATGGACATTTGTCTCCATGATGAGTCACTGCAGGGAGCTATCAGTATCACCATTACTTTATTTAATGAGGACCCTGTCCATGTGCACCCCTCCTGACAACTTCTATCCATATCATTCATTATTGTCAGTCTACAATCAAATGAATGGAGGCTGCATTGTATCCAGCCATTACTTTAGAACATGTAACAAATGCTAACTTTTAATAATCTGTATAGAAATTCAATTCTTCCTTCAGGCTTTCTCCAAAAGATATGTGCATAGGTTTAATAATGTTACTGAAAATTTACCCTTTTCCAAAACATGGTATCCCAAATTATACTTAAACTACCAGGATGACTTATACACAATGATTTTTATACACAAATGATTGAATAATCCTACAATATGAGTCTTGCTTAAATGAACAAGATGACTCTTCTGTAGCTAATGTCCTTTTTACATCTATAGATATAAAGCTTTTATAATTCAGGGCCATGACAAAAATCAGACTCATCTTAAGTACTCATACGTAATGAAGGTTCTACTAATAAATAAAAGATATTTTTTGTAATCCCTGAAATTAGGCTAAAACCTTGTAATTTTTTATATAATCTATTTTCATTAATGTTAGAGCATTCTTTAGAAACTATTAATAAATTATGGAACCAAATAAGGGAAAGGAGAGGTTAAGAATAAATTACTCTTAGAATATGAAGATCTAAAAGTTAACAAATCAGATTAAAGAGACCTATATACCCCAATCATTCATGAGCTCTAATAGAATATTCATTAAAAGGCATACAAAAAGAATCAATGCCTTATAGACTGAACAATATTTCTACTACATTAATTTTTCAATTGTTTTAGTTTCTAAGACATTTCATGCCAAAACAATGTTTTGTTCTTTTGCTTGAAGACTTAAAAGTGGGGAAATAATAGATAAAACTTCAGTGGGAACAGGAATGCACTACCATATTAAAGAATATATTTTGAGGAATGAACCTTCAGTAAACTGAGGGCCTCTGTGAACACATATATATGTGAGTATATTTGACAAAATAAGGAGAACACCAGTGAAACTGGAAAGTATCCTAAGGGGGATTTCCGAAGTAAACTTCAAGAAGCAAAGCAAACATATGCACTTAAAAATTGTGCAATCTCTGTCGATCTTTAGCACAGAAAAAATTAATATGGAGAAGTGTTGAAAAAAGGAAATACCTGTGTTTCTAAATAATACTTTGGGCTTCAAGTCATTAATTTTGTAGAGAAACAAAAAATTCATTTAATCACTTTTACCTATCAGTTAAAAAAAATTGAGTGGGGAATGTATACCAGAATCTATCTTCTCTATATGTTTGAGAATATGGAAATTTTAGATGTAGAAATCTTCAAAGTTCTCTTTCCAATACTTCATTTTACCTTTGTATATTTGTTTTATCAGGCTTCAAACATTTAGTGAAAAATTATCCACCATGTTACTTCTGCAGACTAGCCAAGTCTGAAAAAATGTCATCACCATGTTGTCTTATTGGTCTTATTGTCTAGGTATTCCCACAGCCAGGCGCAGGGGAAATAATTCAAATGAGAGTATCTAGAATATAACATTATAATTTATTTACTCTAAGAAGTAGTAAAATACGACTCTTTCAACTCTGTCATCTAGTAAATACATAAAATGCTTCCTCATTTTTACAATTTGGGGGAAAATATCAGGCATTTGTTTCATGTTGTAGTAAATGAGTAACAGGAACATGTATGGACAGTAAAAAATATATTTAATACAGACTGAATTCATTCATTCAACCCTTCAAGAGCCCTTAGAATGTGCAATTATGTAAAGTCTTTAGTATGAAGATGATGTCACCTTGAGGAATGTAAGAGATTACTTGGGGAGACAAGTGAAAATATGTAAAAAGAAAATTTGTCTATGAGCACAGACATTAGCACACTAATTCTGCTTGAGAGAACTGGCAAGAACTTTTTAGAAGATATTAATTTTTTTTCTGTAACTTAGAGCATGAAAAAGTTTGCCACTTAGGAAAAACTTATTAGAGTATTTTTTCTTGAACTAGAAACCAAATTTCTTCACTGTGGTCTACTGGTAAGATTCTTGGATATCTAATTTTATGTTCTGTAGATACAGTTTTCTATATATTAAAAAATACACATATTTATAAAGTTAGAAAATACTTTAATTATGTTATTTAACATTCATTTTATTAAATACTAATGCCCATAATTTAGCCATTGAATTAATATTAAATAAGCATTAAATATTTTAAAATATTGAATTTCAAGAGAAAATTCACTCAAAAGGCTTCATCAACTTTAAGATGCCTAAAATTAATGAACTCACTTGGGCTTTAATTTTAAAGAATATAGGTCAATCTGTACTATAAATTGACTGAATAAAGGAAACATAATTATCTTCTGAAAGAGTATGAAATTCAGGCATACTATCTAAACTATATATTCTATATAGATAATTTGGGTTTATTTATATGAATTGCTGAGAAATGAGAATATTTTTGTTAATGTAAGAGTTCTAAAATTAAAAGAAGAATTAAGTTTTCTGAAATCTCTCTTGGAGAGAAAGAGCCAACAGGCAGACTTATAAAAGTATCAATCTAGAAACTATTGAACTTGGAAGATAAACCTATTGAAGAATAAAAATGACTATCTTACAAGACTATGGTTAAGTAAAACTCTAATATGGAAATAGTTTGCTTTATAAAATTTTTAGAGTATAAATTTTTAAAAAAGCATAACTAAGATGTGTGCTAAAATGACTGTTAATAGTAAGATGCACATTATTTACTAGGTATGAATTCATAGTGAATCAAATTATTTTTTTTAGAAGATTGTTTTTTTTATCATACCAAAACTTAGTGGATTAATGAAACAAAAAATTTTCACACTGTTCGCAAGTTTGTGGGTTAACTGGGTACTTAGCAGTTCTTCGGATCTATGCCAGGCTTGGTTGATCTCGGCTTGGTTCCTTCATGCATCCATAGTCAGATGGAAGTTTGGCTGAGGGCTGGCTCCTGTAGGGTAGCCTCACACGTCTGGTGTTTGGCTAGCTGTCCACTTGGGGCAATGGTAGTCTCAGGGCCAAATGTCTCTCATCATCCAGCAAGCTAGCCTGGGCCTATTCTCATAGTGACTGGGCAGCATTCCAAGAGAATGAGCCGAAGCATGAAAGGCCTCTTGAGACATATGTCTCTTCCACTGCATGCTATTTGTCAAAAGAAGTAAAAAAGCCAGACTGGATTCAAGAAGTGGCAGGATCCTACAGAGTTCATTTCTTGGTAGGAAAACTCAAAAATTCCCATTGCAAATATGAGTGATTGCAGGGAAGGGAATTATTTCTGCTATTTTTTTCAAGCAATATACCATTTTATGCTATTAAATGCTTATGTTACTTGTACATTTTGCAAACTATATTGAAATAAACAGGCTATAGATTACAGTCAACTCTGAAATTTCAAAATTACTCATCTTATTTATAAAATGGAGGAATGTTACAGGTTATAAAACTAATATATCTTGGCATTATGTAAATTCATTTTTAAAATCACAGATTAACTCAACATTTGAGTGGGAAAACACAGTGATGAAAATGCCATTTCTCTTATAGTTTAACTATATGGGAAAAAACTGAATATTTGTAAAAGCATAATAATTTTATAAATAACAAGGCTATATAATATAGATATAAACTAGCAATCCATAAATTTTTAAAGGGATTTAATGACATAGAAACTTACAATGTTAACATTACATTATAATGTTCATACAATGTTATATTACTTTCCAACCCAATACAGACAAAATTAAGTTTTGCCAAGGTGAGAGGTATACCTACTCTATAAGTTAAAATCATGACCAGGAATGCGATATTAAAGAGTGAATATGTGTTTGAAAGTAAGGAAGAAGTGCTATTCTTTTCTTAGGGAGTTTTCTTCACCAAGAAACACAAGCAATGGAATTGTAGGCAATTAATTGGATCAATACTACATGTTTTATGTATTAAATATTATTAAACATTTCACAGGTGACTTACAATTTTACTAAAAAGAATAAGTACTTTGTGCTAGACATGGTGACAACTCATATGCTCACAATACCACTTTTTGGGTGGAGAATATTTTTATTCACATTTTATGTAAAAGTAAATCAAGCCTCAGAAAACTGGGTTTTTTTTGTTTTTTGTTTTGTTTTGTTTTTTTCTTTTCTGGGAAAGATCACATGAGACTAACTGGTAATGCCAAGATACAAATTTTAGCAACCCGACTCCTGAAACTGTGTTGTTAACAGTTACATAACTGCTTCTGAGGGCTACAGAATAATACTGAGGTATACTATTTAATTTTCTGATATTTTGGTTTAGGTTTGTAGAAATTTAAATTTGGTTAAAATAAATGATTAACATGACAAAACCTAGTGTACCCACAATTGTTACCTGTATCCTGAGTAGGTGGGTACATGAGTACATTCTGAAGGCAATTTGACATTATCTTTGAACCATTTGACCGTGAGTACATTCTGAAGGCAATTTGACATTATCTTTGAACCATTTGACTTCCCTCTCCTCTTCTTTTCTTCTTCATGTATTGTGCCTATATGCTGCATTTGGCATCCTTTGTTCTCTGACCTACTGTGGGGAATAAGCTTAGGCATTCCCTGAGCTTGCACCAATGGGTTAACAAGTCATAAAGAAATAGAAAGCCACAGGATGAACACATACAAGATTAGGTAAAACAGATTAGGTAAACAGGACAAAGGTTCCCAGTATAGGACAAAGGTATAGGAATAGGAAATAGGATGGAAGCATCCAAAATGAGGTAAACAAGATTAGATATTCAGGGCTGAAATGCCATCCAACTTGGTACAATAGCAGAAAGCTGCTTTCACAGGAAGGAATGACCAAAATAGGTAAACTGGTAAACAGGGCTATAGTCCACAGCAGGGCAAAGTTGCCCAGAGCAGAGCTAATTAGCAAAAGAAAGGTGCCTTGTCAACCCTGAAGTAGCATGCTCTGTCATTCTTGTCCCCTAGGCCAGTATAGGTAAACAGAGGTGGCCCTCATGTCTGCTGTAAACAACCTTCCACCCCATGCCAGTATTTTGTTTTGTATTGGCCCAAACCCCTAGCACCACATATCTTCAAAACCCCCTTTTCCCCAGTCCCATGAGTTAATGTTCATGATTTCATTGTCTCTTTGTGCATGTCCATATGCTTGTAAGCCTTCTGATCCTAATAAAAATGGAGCAAGGACACTTACACAGGGCTCTTGTCTCCTCCTGGACATTAGCCTCTCTCACATTTTAATCCAATGTCCACTCTCTTGCTGGACAAGAGACTCTACGACAACCTGATTTCCAGTTTATTGTCTTATTAGTTGTGCCTAGTGTGTAATAGACTATATATAATCACTAAATTTAACTTTTTATTTATAATATCTATAATTATTTTTTCAACTCTGTATCCCTAAATATATCTTCAATTTTATCCTTTATGTTTTTAAACATAGCCTTGCTATTTCATCCTTACCTGTTACACTTAATACCTCATAAATTTAGAGATTCTTTTCTGTTATCTGGTTGTTTTTGCTAATTCTTTATCATAGAGCACAGGTTTTTTTGTGTGTCTGAATATCTTTGACTTTGTGTTGGATATTGCATCTCAAAAATTATTTGCAAGAATAATTTGAAGCAATCAATGAAGATACATTGCTCCAGGGAGATTTTTCATTTGTTTCTAAAAGTTCCAAAGTCTTCTAAAAGTCTAGTGACTCATCAAATTTTAACTTAATGTCAGAAATTCATCCCAGAGCTATGATATTTTGTGCATTTTTTATTATTCACTCTTGCATTGAAGTTTCAGCCCTTAGCTGTGCAAGATCATTGTGTAGAGGGTTTCCTGCCAGATTCCTGCCCTGAAGAAGCCTTAGGATATCATTTCGATTCCATTATCTTCCAAGGACATTAAACTAAAGGTTTTATTTTTCCTTAATCTGTAAATGCCATTGGGGCAAAAAGTGGTATTTGTGCTTACTTTAGTGTTCCCTTAAATTTTCACTTTTAAATAAGTAAACTTTTACTCCCTTGTCATTACATCCATGCCTTTAAGATTTTTAAAAATTAATGTATCAAATATTTTGATTATTGATTTGTTTTTCAGTAATTTGTAGTTGATAAAAATGACTTGAATTGCCTAATCTGCCATTCTATAAACTGAAAATTTCTAAATTCATAGATTCATAAGGAAACATATTGAAAAAAGAAAAGATCACAGGGCTGATATATCTGAAACAGAGGGATGGGACTAGTGTGTGAAGAGAGGAAAATGGATACAGTAAAGAGAGACTGAAGGTTCCAATGACAAATGTACATAACTTTACAATTTTAATAATTAACTTCATTTATGCTTTGGAAAAAATCCTTGCATTTAAATTTTTATAGAACTATTGTCTTGGTTTGAAACTATGAATGTTAAATGTTACCCTACTTTTGCACTGTGAAGATAATTAATTATACTTAAGTTAATTGCTTGTCTTTGAGCCCCACTCATGGTCAATTGAGATAGTAAGTTTTTTATTTGTATGTCAACAATGAAATGTTTTTTATTTCTAAAATCCAAAGGTTTAATTTGGACAAATTTTCATATCATGTTTTCTGCTTAGATCTAGGAGCAACACTTTTGTTTAAGAATGAAGACTATATATATAAGTATATATATATACTTATATATATATATTTATATATATATATATTTATATATATATACAGGTATATATATAAAGATATATAGATATAGATATAAAGATATATATAGTTCTTTATATAAAGAACTGTATATAAAGACCATATTTATTTATTTATTTATTTATTTAAAGTTTATTTATTTATTTTGAGAGAGAGTGTGTGCAGGAGAGGCAGAGAGAGAGAGAAACCAAAGCAGACTCCATACTGTCAGCACAGAGCTCAATTTGGGGATCAAACCCACAAACCATGAGATCGTGACCTGAGCTGAAATTAAGAATGCTTAACCGACTGAGCCATTGAAATACCCCGAGACAACTTTTTATAGAATCCTAAATTCTTCCCCTTCTTTGACCTTTTCTCATTAATATAAAAGAATAATCTACATTGGCTTTACAGAAAAGTGTCTTAGGTTTAGGCTCTGGTTGTTGGTTTTGATGGAGGCACAAAGGAGTGGTGCTAAAAAAGTGAGGGGTTAATATTAGGTAGAATTCTCTGGCACTCAGCCTGGACATGCTATGAATGCTCCTTGGCACTGCTAGAAAGCATATGTGGAATTCAGTGTCACACAGTGGTAAAGAATGCTAAATCTGGAGCTAGACCTCTGGGTTGGAATCCTGGCCTTGCATTCCCAATTTGATCATGGGCAGGTGGTTAACCTGTACTAAGTTTCTTCAACAGTATAATAAAAAGAACACCTACTTCATAGCTTCGCTATTGCTTATTATTTTATTTTGACAATGCCTGGCTTATTACAAGTGCTCAGTAAATATGAGGTATATACTAGATACACAAGAGGTATCTATAAGTACAAAATCATTGTCCTAACCCCACAAATTTAGGGTATCATAAACAATAATACAACTCCCTTCACTCAGTTTTCCTTATTTAAGGTCCATTTAGCTATATTCTTATTGAAATTAAGAAACTTGGCTATCTCACTGATCTATAAGTTAACATTCCTATTAGAAATGGCCCAAGGGGCACCTGGGTGGCTCAGTTGGTTGAGTCTCTGACTTTGGCTCAGGTCATGATCTCACAGTCTGTGAGTTCGAGCCCCGCGTTGGGCTCTGTGCTGACAGCTCAGAGCCTGGAGCCTGCTTCAGATTCTGTGTCTCCTTCTCTCTCTGCCCCTCTCATGCTTGTGCTCGCTAACTCTCTCTCTCTCTCTCTCTCTCTCTCTCTCTCTCTCTGTCTCTCAATAGTGAATAAATGCTAAAAGAAAAAAAAAACCAATGAAATGGCTCTAGCATTTGCTTTTTGAGTTGATTGTGACATTCTAAATAGGTTTTATTTATGGTTTTTCTATTCCAAAATCTGTGCTATATATGAATTACTGCAATTAAAATAGTTCAAGTTACAATTAGAATATAATGAAATGAACCAAAGCTTCTTGAACACACTCAAGTTTTCCTAATTTGAGTAATAAGAAGTAATTTTATTACTCAAGTTTTCCCAATTTGAGTAATAAGGAGTAATCTTATTTGGGTGGATTATCTTTTCACTACTTCTAAAGTCATTCTCTAATAATAATATAACCATATAACCACAAAAACTGTTTCCTAAAATGGCTTAATTCTGAGATGTCTGAGACACTGATTGATGGTTCCACATAACATATCATGAATTTACTTCTCCTCTGTCTCTTTAAAATGGGTTTCCTAGGTTTCAGTTAAGAGATAAACCAACTCTAATTTGTCAAAATATGCTTAGAAGTACCTGACAACTCACGGAGTATGTTCATAGAAAGCTGTTGAGCTGATTAAATTACATACTTAGAATTTTTATCTGAAGAACCAATTGTGAGTCATAAGTTCTCTAAGCTAAATAAGAGTTCACTGAAGGGCTTAGTTCTTTAGTCTTTCCTGTGTCCATGATGCTCGATTGTAACTTTTTAGTGTCTTTTCATCATGGGCAGAAGACATTCTCCACCTTTTCACACTGGGCTCAGCCTTATGGCTTGTTTGCTTTGGTCAATGGTTTGTGATTAGACACTATGCAAACAGAGGCTTGAAATAGGTTTGTGTACTGGGCCTTGCCCTCTGGGACTCTGCTATCTCCACAAAGCTTTATGTGTCTGGAGAGGTAAGTGAAGCAGAGCTGAGTCTTTCCATCACCCCGCTGAAGGCAGCCTAGGTCAGCGGACAAACAGCCCATCCCCAGCCTTTTGAGTGGTAGTTGCCTATCCAACCCTCAGCTAGCTAGCCATGTAAGTGTATTGTATGTCACTGAGATTTTGTGATGGTTAGTTTTATAGCATTCATGGTTACATCTAACTGATATATATATTATAGCCAAATAATATTTTTCAGTCAAATAATTTTAATTTTTTAAAGCTTATTTATTACTTTGAGACAGCACAAGTAGTGGAGGGGCAGAGAGAGAGGGAGAGAAAGAAAATCCCAAGCAGGCTCCACACTGTCAGTGCAGAGCCCTATGTGGGGCTCAAATTCATGAAAAGTGAGATCATGAGGCTCAACCAACTGAGCTACCCAGGCACTCAATCAAATAGTCTTATAACATCAATACTCTAAACTGACCCATAGAATATGAAGAGTCACATAAGCTTATTGATACATGAGGAAAAGGGTACAAAACTCTGCAAAGATTTGTATTTTTAGAAAGAAAGATTATTCCAATGACTAACATCTGTGTATTGCAAAGATCAGTATTAGATTCAAGCAGCAAAAGTTTGGAAGTTGTGGATACCAACACAAAGTGTTTTTTTTTTTTTCCTATTTTTTTTTTTTTAATTTTTATTTATTTTTGAGAGAGAAAGACAAAGAGCATGAGTGGGGGAGGGGCAGAGAGACAGGGAGACATAGAATCTGAAACAGGCTCCAGGCTCTGAGCTGGCAGCAGAGAGCTGATCCAGGGCTTGAACTCACAGTGAGATCATGACCTGAGCTGAAGTCAGACACTTAACCAATTGAGCCACCCAGGCACCCTTACAAAATGGTTTTTAACCTATATATTCTATTATAACATAGCTGATATTATTTCTCTATTTTGAAATTAACACAAATATTAGACTTACATTCAAATTTCACACATCAAATGTGTAAAAATAAAAGTATTATGATTAGAATGAATAAAACACTGCAACATACAACTGCAATTTTACTCCCTACATGTAAATCATGATTATAGATTTCCATATGTGCCTTCCTCTAGTGCTTTATCAAGGACACACAGACATCTTCCCATACTACATTAAACTTAAAACACAGCATTTTATTATTATTTATGCAGAGCATATCATGCATGTAGAATAGAAGGCCACCTTTCAAGTGTGATTTAGAAACCTGACAATGCCAGACTGCTCCTGAACACTTCCTCCATTGTCTTATTGTAAAGCTTGAAATTACACCTATGCAAGTCACTGTTTTGGGTGAGAGCACTGTTCTTTGAAAATTCCTTAAAAATATTTCTGCAAAAAAGAAACATATGAACTCCTTGACCTCTGTTTACCCATTAACAAGCATCCCTTATTACCTGGTATGGTAAAGAGTAAGCCTCCCAAAGATGTCTACATTCTCATGACTAGAACCTGGGAATATTCTGTTATATGGCAAAGGGGAATTAAGGTAGCAGATGGCATTAAGGTTGCTAATCAGCTGACTTCAAGAGAGGGAGACTATCCCAGTTTACCTGGATGATGAGCCCAATATAACCAAAAACGTTGGGGGCATCTGGGTGGCTCAGTCATTTAAGTGTCCGACTTAGGCTCAGGTAAGGATCTCGTGGTCCGTGAGTCCAAGCCCCGCATAGGGCTCTGTGCTGACAGCTCAGAGCCTGGAGGCTGCTTCGGATTCTGTGTCTCCCTCTCTCTCTGCCCCTCTCCCGTTTGCACTCTGCCTCTGTCTCTCTCAAAACTAAGCAAACATTAAGATTTTTTTTTTTTTTAAGAAGCTCCTTAAACATGGGAAAGGAGAGCAGAAGAATCAGACTCAGAGCAATTCAATATGAAAAAGATTCAAGCAGTCACTGTTGGCTATGAACCAAGGAATCCAGGAATGCTCTAGTAGATGGCAAAGACAAGAATATCGATTCTCCCTGAGAGCCTCCAGAAAGGAACGCAGCTCTGCCAGCACCATGAGTTTAGTCCTGAAAGATTCATCTTGGAATTCTACCTCCAGAATTGCAAGACGATACATTTTTGTTTTGTTTTAAGCCACTAGGATTGTGGTAATTAGTTACAGCAGCTATATAAATCTCATACACATGGGGAAGGGCAGAAAAGCCTGGGCGGGTAGTTCAAAGTTCAGGTAACAACGGATGGAGGTATGTGAAAGGGTCAGTAGCATTGGCAGAAACCGAAGAAAAGGTCTGAACTGTTGCCTGCCATCAAGGCCAAACTCAGAAAGGATTTGGCTCTGGGTAGTACTGCTAGGAAGATGAACAAAGAGAAGAAAAGGCTGTTCTAAAAGGGTAAGAAGAATGACTAAATGAGTTAAAAATGTAAAATAATAAAATTATACTTACTATACAGTATTACTGGAGATAGAACTTAGATACATTTAGATAGAAACAGACACATATACTCACCAGGTTTTTATTAGCACCACGCTCTAACCAACTGAGCCAACCGGCCACTCCCCACCAGGTTTTTAAATACATTGATTAAACTAGCTATGCGTTTTAAAAGTCCAAAAAGTCTAAAATGTATAGTTTTGAATCCAAGAAGTCTAGCAGGGTTTATAGAGTATACAAAACGTATTATGAGAGAGCTCAGCTACAAAACAAAACAAACAAACACCAAATCCTGGAAAGATAGATATTGTTCTGCTTTCTATTTTTTTAGGTTATAAAATTAAGTTTAGTTATATGGAAGTCCTCTTTCAAAGTTTTACATAATTAACTGGGAAAGCCAGGTTTTAGTCCAGGTTTGTCAAAAGTTCTGGTTTATCCATGGGAGTCTAATTATTGAAATTATGGATTCCTAAAATGTCTACAGACAGAAACTGGTAGGCCTGGGAATTTGAATGATAAATTATATCTTTATTTTTACTAGTGTCTCATTAAAATTTAGTATTTTTCTATTAGTGAATCAAGACAACATATCACATAAATATTATGAGTGTCTATAATTTTGTCACCAATAGAAATCATAGATAATTTCATATGACTTCACAATACTGCAGAAATATCAAATATTATATATCTTTACCACTAACTTAAAATTAGTGGTACAGAACCATAGCTGTACCTCACTATTTAATGCCTTATTAAAGATCCATATATGCTCTAATATCACACAGTTGTCTTCGACATTTATTTCAATAAATTTAGTTGCCTTCATAATTTTGTATGTTAGTTTATATATATATATATACATATATATATATATATATAAATGTTGCTGCTATTATTATTATTATTAGTTATTATTATCACTATTCTGAGAATGGTCACTTGGCCTCATCAGGGTATCAAATGTATCCACTGCAAAAACATAAAATGATTAGGAGCCCAAACTCACCAAACTGTCTCTCCAGCATGTTAGCTGACTATTATGAAGGTGTTACATTACAAAATATTAGAATACTTTTTGTTACTTGGTTCATCATATTACAAAATAAAAATATTTCCATTTAAACCATTCTCAAATGTTGTCTTAGTTCTATTTGGACAATTTTTGTTTTGCATTGACTATTCAATTATGTGTATACAAATTACCCTTTCACTGTTATCATGCACTTATAAAAAACTGATAAATACATATCTGACAAAATATATGTTAAAAAAAAACTCCTCAGACTCGTTCCTCCCATATTAATAAATACAATTTATCATTGTCCATTGGGAATTGTAAACATATTAAGAAGACACATACTAATAAGTTATGTCCATATCAGAGATAAAATAAATAACACATTCCACATCAGAATGACAATATTATTGAAATTTGGGAGATGGAAATTTTCTTAGATAGCTTTTCAATTAAATTTTAATCTCCTCTTACTTCCTCCAAATATAATAAAATAAGCAAATGAATGCCTTGATCTGTTTATCACTGATTACCTTGATAGCAAATGTTTAAACTGTGCCTAGTAATGCAGAACAAAAGATATTTGATAATAGACCTAAAGCCATTTAACCCTTGTTTAATCTCACTTCAAAGAGATCCCTCCTTAATTCCAATGTTCTGTTTTAAAGGCCATTCACCTGCATAACCTCAGTCCTCATACCAAAATTCTTGACTGAAACTCAACTCCAGTTTCCTCTGTCACAGGTAAGTAGATACTTTAATTCATAGAAAGCCTGATCACTCTTTCTTCCTCAACATATACCAAAAATGGGCAATGCACTTTTGTTTTCTCTTGGCAAGCTGGGATTACTGTGAAATTGGTCACAGATATTATTTTGATTATTTTTTGTTCCTCTCTTCTGATGCTCACCTTTTTTTTTTTAAAGTTTATTTATTTTTGACAGAGAGAGAGAGAGACAGAGACAGAGACAGAAACAGAGCACAAGTCAGGGAGGGGCAGAGAGAGAGGGAGACACAGAATCCAAAGCAGGCTCCAGGCTCTGAGCTGTCAGCACAGAGCCCTATGCGGGGCTCAGACTCACAGACCACAAGATCATGACCTCAGCTGAAGTCAGACACTCAACCGACTGAGCCACCCAGGCACTCCTGATGCTCACCTTTTAAGATGAATGTAGACAAGATGGAAAGTGTCCAATATAAAGACAGAAAAAAAAAAGATTAAAGCAGGATGATTTATGAACAAAGATTAAAGAAACTGAAGTTAGTCCAGCAAGGGAAGGCTGAGAGAAAGGGAATAATTGTTTTCAAGTATGCAGCAGTTATTATGTGAATGCTGATTATCTGACATCAATAGATATATTTCTATAGTGGTCCCTGTTTTAGTATAAAAATATGCTATAAAGGAAAATTTACCTTTCAATGCCCTCACCCCCGATTTTAGCATGCTTTTTAAACAGAAAACATGGTAATGTTGACCCTTCTAGGCACTACAGGAGATAGATTAACAGGGTGTTCATGCAGAGGAAAGGACTGAGGATGTGATGTTATCAGGGAGGATAACTTTGGCTGCACCTCAGATTAACTTGGTATATCTTATTATGATATTTTCTCACATAGCCAGCATAGAGTGGCTATAAAATTGTTGAATTATGTAGCACAGAGATATCATCAAGGCCCCAGTTTCCTCCTGTCTCTATGTTCTGTTCTCTGAATTCAGCTTAACTTCTTTAAAGATTACCAGATGGCTGCTGTGTTTTCCAAGCATCACAGTCAGATGCTTCTTTTTTTTTTTGTATTTCTTTTTAAGTTTATTTATTTTGATATATATATAGAGAACACACATGCACAAGTGGGGGAGGAGCAGAGAGAGGGAGAGAGAGAGAGAATCCCAAGCACACTCTGTACCACCAGTACAGAGCCCGATGTGGGGCTTGAACTCACAAACCCATGATATCATGACCTGAGCTGAAATTAAGAGCCCGAGGACGCTTAACCCACAGACACTCAGGCACCTCCACAGTCAGGTGCTTCTTACAACAACAGAAGAGTATCTACTCCTTTTGGAGTCCTTCATTTCCAAGAAGGCTTTCAAGTACTCACAGCTATATATGGGGCAGAACTGCATTGCAAGCCCACATGTAAGTCAATCAATGGCAAGGAAAATACAATTATATTTACTATAAGTCATTCTCCATCAAATTGTACAGAAGATACATTCATTAAAATTTTACTTTTGTACTAGAGAGGAGGAAGAGAGAGTTATAACATCAAAAAACATCAACACTGGCTAAGTAGTTGTTTATAATTAGGAAATCTGGGCAATTTGGTGGCTGAAAAATAATACCTTTCTTCTTGCTAGAAACAACTAATAAAACTTAGAGAAATTTTTAACTAAATTCTTACTAGGTAACAGGAAATGCTGTAATTGTTATTCCTGCATTAACTGATTTAAACGTCATCATTACCTTATGAAAGGAGTACCACTGTTATTGCTGTTTTACCAAGGAGATACCTGACTCACAGAGAAGCTAAATAAGTTGCTCAAAGTTGCACATAAATAAATACAGAACTGGGATTTGTACTCAAATACTTTGGCTCTGGAGTCAAAACTTTAAAACTGACTGTCACATATCAAATAGCATATAAATATATTTATTTACTTAAATTATAGTTCATGTAGGATTTCAAATTAAGTGGTTGGGAAAATAAAATCCTTTTGCTTTCAAATTTTGACATAAGACTTATTGTGGACTAATATTTTTGCTTCCAAATTCAAAAAATCTGTACAAAATATAAGAAAAGTTTTCTAGAAGTCATTAGAGACATAGCAAGATAATGAAGAATTACTGATCTAGGATCCAGAAGAAATCCTAGAGAAGAAGTCTGGCATCTATAAACTTTATTCCTTGTAGGGTATATATCGACCCCAGAGTGAATGGCTTTGAGGCTGAGAAGCCAAGGGGCCCATTTGAAAGCCTCAGTGAACAAAAAGGGGTAAGGATGGATATCCAAGGCCTGTGTGATTCTAGTGACATCAGAAAGACTGCACCTTAGGAGTTAAGTTAAACAAGAAATTGCACAAAAAGTCACAGAGATTGCATTTTAGCTGCAAGTAACATCAACTCCCAAAATTAGATGAAAGAAATCCTAAAGAGCAATGTCACAAGGCACCCATGCAAGCAAAAGAAAACCTTTGGAAGAAAATAGCATCATTCCATTTAAACATAAAGTCAAATTATTTCTACAATAATTTTGAAAATACAATGTTTAGCAAAATATGCACAAATAAACAGGTTAAAAAAAAAAAGGAGTAAGCCAACCTGAAACAGAAGCAGAAACCACAGATAACAGAAACTGACACACAGGGAAGAAAATAGTCACTGATATTAGGAAGACAGTAGACAGGTTTAACGGCAGACTAATACAAATGTATCAATTTTTCAGGCATTCATAACAAATTACTGCCATTTTTGTGACTTTTTAAAAAATTTTTCTTCAAAAAAATTTTGTTTTACATTCATTTATTTTTGAGAGACAGAGAGAGACACAGCGTGAGTGGGATAGGGGCAGAGAGGAGAGACACAGAATCTGAAGCAGGCTTCAGGCTCTGAGCAAGCTGTGAGCACAGAGCCCAAGGAAGGGCGCAAACCCACAAACTATGAGATCATGACCTGAGCCCAAGTCGGACACTCAACTGACTGAGCCACCCAGGCACTCCCATTTTTTTACTTTAAAATAACACCCAGTTATGATTTCAGAGCTCTATAGACCAGAGGTCTGGGTACAGCATGATTCAAATGGGTCTTCTGCTTAGTTTTGTGAGACAAAATCAGAGCATGGCTGGGATGCCTTTTTTTTTGGAAGCTCTGGGGTGAATTCACTTCCAAACTAATTTTAGGTTGTTGGTCAAATTCCATTCCTTACGGACACGGAACTGAGGACACTGTTTCCTTGCTGGCTGTCAGAGGGGTGCTGCCCTCACGTACTAGAGACCTCTGTCTGGCCCATGTGGTTCCCTACCTTTCAGAGCCTGCAATGGAGGATCAAATCCTTCTTATACTTTCAATCCCTTGACTTCCTTAACAACATCTCTCTTCTACTTAGTCTCTCCTATCTTGGCCAGAGAAAATTTTCTGCTTTAAGGGATTAGATTTAACCCACCAAGATGATCCAAGATAATGTCCTTATGTTGAGGTCCATTACTTTATTTCCATCTGCAAAGTCCCTTTTGCCATGTAATATCATGTATTCAGGGGTTCCAGGGACATTTGGGGGCTGTTTGTACTGCCACAACAACTGAACAGGGAATTGTTTTTAGAAGAAAATATCTACGTGAAATTATAGAAAGATAAATGGATAGAAACGTGAATTAGGTTCACATGGCATAAGGCAGAGAGTATCACAAACATTTAAATAGATTCCTATACAAAGAGGAAAGAGAAGCAGTATTTGAAGACATGGTGTCTGGGAATTTTCCAAACTGAGGGAAGGCATCAAGGTACTACTCTTAATCCCAAGCAAAGGAAAGAGAAGGAAAACCATTATGAGTGAAGAGAAAATTGTAAAAGGATATGAAAGAGATTTACATTTAGAGGGGCAACAATAATAATGAGTACACACACAGAAATGGAAGCCAGTAAAACTGCCAATCTAGATTTTAAAACACTACAAGGAACTACAAAACTGATGACTATATACCATCTTCAACAAACATAGACGAGTAAAGCCTAATATTGTGTATGACTTCTGATATGAGGTTGATTTCCCTTTATATTAGGCCAAATCCATTTTTATTAAAAAAAGACTGAAGGAAATTTATAAAGAAAATAAATAAGATAGAAAATAATTATGAAATAAAGAATATTAACAGAGCCTAATGTTGATTCTTAAAGGAAATTCAATAAATTCTTAATGAGATTGAACAGAAATAAAAAGACACACAAACAATAAACTTCAGCAGTAAAATTAGGGGGAGTGATAGTTTCTACAGATATTTTAAATATAAAATAAAGATTATTAACAATTTTAAGCCAGTAAATTTGACAAGTTAAAGGCATTGCTCAAGGACACACAAAAAGATAAAAATTATATATCTTATACTTATTAAAAATATTAAATTTCACAATTATAAGCCTTTCCTCAAAGATAATTTCAGGCTCATGCGGCTTCACCAGCTAATCCTATCACACATCTCAGAAAGACATATTGCCTATTTGGTATTTATTAAAGTTAATATAAAAAGTAGAAACACTTTTTTATCCATTTTATAAAACAAGGAAAATTTTGATATAAAAATCTTTTTAAGATATAAAAAGAAAGAGACTCTTAGACAAATCTCTTTATAGATATAGGTTTTTAAATCCTAAAGAAAATATTAATGTGGAAAATATTAAAAGTTTACTTAGGAAAATCAGCTATATTTCTAAAATGGTAACAAAGATATATCTTTCATAATTGAGAGAAATTAATGTGGAGACATATACTATATATAATAGTCATTGATTGAACTATTCAATATTTAATGCTGTCAGTTCTCCCTGATCTGCAAGAATTCCAATTCAATCACAATACTACGTGGAGTTTTTTGTTTGTTTTGAGTGCCAATTGGTTTTAATACAATTATAGAAAGAGAAAAGATGAAGAGTAGCCAAAATATTTTGGAGGAAAAATAAGAGGGATAATTGGCAATAAATGATATTGAGATGTATTTTAGAATTTGAGCAATTGAGGCAATATGTATTGGCCCAAGAATTGATAAGTAAAGTTGAAATAAAACAGAGCCCAGGTTTATACAAATGGATACATAAACATAAGGTAGCATTACACAACAGTGAGGGAAGACAAATCTTTAAATGTACTGATGAAAGATGCTCCTATTCCCCTACCCCCCCAAAAAAAAGAAAGAAAGAAAATAAATAAACTTGACCCCTATCTCAACAATCACAAAACTTAGGTGAGTAGAGATTGACTATGAAGTCAACACAAAGATTCTACAATATAATATAGAATAATATCTTTCCAGGGTTAAAAAATATTTTTAAACCAGACATGCAATGATCAACCATAAAGGAAAATATGATTAATTATATTGTATTAAAAACGAGAATTTCTCTTTATCAAAAGATACCATTAAATAAGTGAAAAGACAAGGGGTGGCTCAGTTGGTTAAGTGTCCAATTTGGGCTCTGGTCACCATCTCATGGTTCATGAGTTCAAGTCCTACATACGGCTTTGCACTGGCACTGTGGACCTTGGTTGGGATTCTCTCTCTCTCCCTCTCCTTCTGCCCCTCCCCAACTCACTCTCTCTCTCAAAATAAATAAAAAGACTTAAAAAAAATAAGTGAAAAGCAAGCCAAAAGTAAAAATTAATAATTCTCACACATGTAATCAACAAACACCATCTAAGGAAATAAATTATTAAGGACTCATTCAAATCAACCTACCCAAAAGAAGCATGAGTAAGAAACATATACATGTTCTTCATGAAGGAGGATTTCCAGATGGAAAAATGGAAATATGCTTGACCTCCTTAGTCAAAGAGAGATGTACAGTTTCAGTAATAATAAAGGAAATGAAAAATAAATCCACAAAGCAATACCACTACACACCAAACACAATTACTAAAACAGGGGAGATGTAATACAACAGAGACCCATCTACAATTACTGGGTATCAAATTTGGACTGACCATTTTGGTAAACAGTGGAAATGTGTATTTCCCATATTTGGTGATACTCTTATCTTATGACACAGAAAAATCCACTTCTAATTATGTACCCATTAGAGGTACTTACTTGCGCATGTGCCCAGAACAACACGGGTGATTCTCTAAAGTGTAATATCGTGCTAAAACCAGCCATAAGATGCCCATATTGTAGAATTCTATTCATTTCAGACACATTTTTAAGGAAAAAAAAGATTGTAAAAATCAGCAAGAAAGTAATAAGAATGAAAATCAGAATGGATGTTTTCTTTAAGGGGAAAGAAGAGTGAGTATGATATGAGGGAAATACAGTGATGCCTCTAACATAGAGATAACTTTTTTTTTTTTTTTACACTGTTGGTGATTATGTTATAGTTGAAATAAGCTGTTGATTGTACATAATGTTTTATTGGGTATACATTTTTATATATGCCATCTATTATGATATGAAGGAAAACAAAAATAGTTGGGGAGCCAGCCATGTCCTGTTTTAATGAAACTGAATTTAAATCACAGTGGAGGTTTGGTTTCTAATTATAGAATGTCACATCTCAATGGAATCTTGCAACTCATAAAATAAACCCCTCTTAACATTCAGAAAGTTACATGTCTTCTAGTAAGTGTTGGTTCTCCATCTGTGAAGCAATTACATATATATACATGTATATACATATATTTATGTATATATATAATATTATATATTATATATACACACACATGTATAAATTTACTCCCTTTTTGATCTGATTCATTTCAAGTTTATTTAAATAACATTGACTGAACCTTTGCATGTGTCCTAAAGGAATCTTTTTCTATAATAGGATGTCAAAAGATCTGCTCTCCTATTAAACATTTCCTGTTTACCTTTGTTTCTTTTCCTTGAGTGACTATGCTGCCAAATACCAGTATTTTTATTCCATTGGTGGGAGCAGGTTCTTTTAGCTGTGACTTACTGACTTTACACCATCAGTGTGCAAGTTTAATAGATCTTGTCATTAGAGTTTTCTGTCCTTCATCTTGAAATCTTTTGGCTCTGTGAATGAGTAGGTGTCAACATTAATTTTTCTCTGCTATCCTGAAAGGATTTCTCCCTCTACTGTGTTCTTTTTACTTATAACACTTGTTTCTACCCAGCCAGAATGACAGCAACTTTGCATGAGAAAATTACTTATTGGCATTCAAGTTATATTAATATAAAGTAAATGCATAGTGGAAGAAACAGACCCAGGGGACTTGGGAAAGATCAAAGTGTTAACATGAAGAGATGCCTGAATACTTCACATGGCCTGCTAAGGGAACCACATGGGAGGCCAATGGTGCCTCCTGTGATCTGGAGACACACTCTTAGCTATGCGATTTTAATTAGTCACTTCTAGTGGAGAGCCTAGCAGAAGGAAGCATGCCTCCATCCAGAAAATGTAATGAGTTTCAGTTGGCATACTCCACCATGAACAGGGTGCACTTGTGAACAAGACCAGACAGAAACAGTGGTTTGCGAGTTTTTCACACCTGGAGTTAGTGGTATTTGGGGATAATAAAAATCTGAGAATACACACTTGACTAGAACTTGACATTAGTGAAATTCCACCCCTCATTACATTAGAATAATAAAAGAGCAATAAGATAATATTATTGATTTGAATATATGTCCCATAGTACTGCTGTTAGGGTTGCCAAAACAGAATACTACAGACTGGGTAACTTATACAACAGAAATGTATTTTCTTACAGTTCTGGAGGTTGGAAGTCCAAGATCAAGCTACCAGCAGGGTTGGTTTCTGGTGAGGTCTCTCTCCTTGGCTTACAGATGGCCATTTTCTCTCCATGTTCTCACGTAGTGTCTTTCTTATCTGTGCATGCATGAAGAGACAGGGACCTTTAGTACTTCTTCCTCTTCTTAAAAGAACACCAGTCCTATGGATTAGGGCCCCACCCTTATGACCTCATTTAACCTTAAATGCCTTCTTAAAAGCTCTGTCTCTAAATACAGAGCCTAATACAGAGGGTAATAGTCAAGAATAACAAGAATTCTTTATCCCTAGAAATTTGATATGCATTTTAATGATGGTTAACATATTAATATATTTCATTTTTTATAAATACAAAAAGGGTTCAGGAGTTTTAAATGTGTATTTACTTTAAAAAGCTCAATGAAAATTTCTCAAGCAGTACAAACACAAAAGGACCATTTGACATCAAATGGCAAATAACAGAATGTTGTCACAGGGTTTTGTACCACAAACTATGCTCAGAGAAAAATTAGAAGCAATACATGAGTCTTTCTTTCCTGGACTGAATGACAGTTTTATGATGTGACTCAGCTGCAGTCAATAAGCTGTGATTCACCACAGTATCACTGATTTTCTTGTTTCTTTTTTCCTAGCTTTATAATCTATGTGTATGACAACTATTGATCATATTCTTAGTGGAGTCAAACTTGGCATTTTACCAAAGGCCAAGAAGTTGAAACAATATTGTGCTTTAATGTAGAATTTTGAAGCTGATGTTAAATATAAACAAATCAGAGCACTGTTCAAATGCTGTAAGGCATTTCTAATGAAAATATAGTTAAAAATAACAAAGTTCTTGATACGTTATGATTTCAAATTAGAAATGTAAAATAGTATAATGCAGATATGTGAAATATCATCAATTACCTTATTTTTATCTTTATGCCTGGTAGCCTAATCTGCATTATCAAATGTTATTTCACAAATATTTACTGAGGACCTACTATATGCCAATACATTCTAGGTACTGGAGCTAACAAAAAAGTAAAGAAAACAAATCATCTGACTTAATGAAGTTTGCATTCTATCTTTTGAAAAGTAACTGAATATATTATGATTGGAAACATGGAAAGATAAATTTAAATTCAAGAAGATGTTTCATACTTTCAATGATTTAATACAAATAAATTTTGTCAAGGAAGCAAATGAAGGTGAATGACTAACAATAATCCTGTCTAATCAAATACATCTGTACTAAATATAATTTTGCGTTTATATAATCATATATAAACATGTATATATACACATATATGTATGTATCACACATACCATATATATATCAAAATTAACTACAGACTCAGAATTTAAAATTTAAAATTTAAAATTGAATGAGTCCATATGGATATTCTTACTTCAACTTTTATGTAACACAGTTTATCATCTATAGGAGAAGTCATAAACAACTTCTTGAAAATATCTTTTGGCTTATAATTAACTCATAATCACCTGGGAAAAAGTATTTCAGAGTTATTTTAAAAATATTATGGGGGCGCCTGGGTGGCTCAGTCAGTTGAGCATCCAACTTCAGCTCAGGTCATGATCTCACAGTTCCTGAGTTCGAGCCCCACGTCGTGATAGCTCAGAGCCTGGAGCCTGCTTCAGATTCTGTGTCTCCCTCTCTCTCTCCCCTTCCCCATTCATGCTCTGTCTCTCTCTGTCTCTCAAAAATGAATAAACGTTAAAAAAATTTTTTTTAAATATTATGAACAAATTTTTTAGATTCCTAAATTTTAATTCATGCTCTAAGTTTATTTTTTTTTAATTTTTTAAATGTTTATTTTTGAGAGCCAGAGAAAGCAGGAGACAGAGCATGAGTAGAGGAGGGACAGAGAGAGAGCGAGAGAGAGAATCTGAAGCAGGTTCCAGGATCTGAGCTGTCAGCACAGAGCCAGATGAGGGGCTCAAATTCACAAGTTGTGAGATCATGACCTGAGCCAAAGTTGGGTGCTTAACCAACTGAGCCACCCAGGCACCCCTAAGTTTAAAAGATGATATAAAAAAATTATGAGAGGAAATGAATTATATAAGAAATACATCACCCATAATTCTTCTAGGGAAAACCAATTAAAACTTTTTTGTATATTATATCTCACATGTATGTCTATATGTATACATTTTTATAAAAAATTATATTCATGTAATTGAAACATTTTTCTTTATAAAGCATTAAGAAATTCCTAAAATATTGAAGATACAACTAAATAAATATTTTGACTTATTCCATTTTTAATAAAAAATAATCAAACTCCTTTAAAAAGGAGACTGTTTTTAAAGTTTGTTATTTATTTTGAGAAATACAGAGCAAGGAAAGGAGAAACAGAGGGAGAGGGAGAGAGAGAGAATCCCAAGCAGGCACCACACTGTCAGCGTGGAGCCCAATGCAGGGATCAAACACATGAACTGTGAGATTATTACCTGAGCAAAAACCAAGAGTCGGACACTTCACCAACTGAGCCACCCAGGGGCCCCTAAAAAGGAGACTTTTAATATAATAAGCAATATCCGTATGGTCACTTTTTGTGCATATCTATTTATATTTTAACTAGTAATTTTCTTTTATCAGTTCTTGGAAGTAGTAGAATTAGTTGTAATAACACTAATCTCTTTTGGGGTTGTAATACTGATACCCATAATCAAGAATTTTTCTAGAGATATATTTAAATAAGTGTAAAATTTTATATATTTTAAAACCTGTAAGTAATGTATGAGAATATATTTTTTCACATCCTAAAATATACAGGGATTTAACTATTTTAGTTGACCAATAGATAAAAAGAGTTTGTTGACATTTACATTTTTCTAATTAAGAAAAAATTAAGTATCTTTTGATTCCTTTTTTTCAGTTGAAATGTCACTTATATACCAAATACCTTAAAATCCATGTGATTAATCTGACTCTCATTTTGCACTATAAACTACTTTATTTACTTACTATGGCTCCAAAAAACATTTTAAGACATGGTTGGGGAATTATCTACTGTTCTTTCTTTCTTTCTTTCTTTCTTTTTTTCTTTCTTTATTTCTAATGTTTTTTAATGTTTATTTATTTTTGAGAGAGTGAGACACAGAGTGTGAGCAGGGAAGAGGCAGAGAGAGAGGGAGGCACAGAATCTGAAGCAGGCTCCAGGCTCCGAGCTGTCAGCACAGAGCCTGACACGGGGCCTGAACCCATGAACTGTGAGATCATGACCTGAGTGAAATTGAATGCTTAGACTGAGCCACCCAGGTGCCCAACTACTATTTTTTTCTTAATTGATATTTTACCCATTTCTCTTTAAAAAATACTTTATAAAGATCAGATGAGATCAAGTGCTTTCAGGGAGGTATTGCCATAGACTGGTGAATGGATAAACTAGATGTGAGATATATATAGATATAGATATAGATATAGATATAGATATAGATATAGATATATAGGAATACAAATGGGCGATCAAAAAGAATGCAATCTTGCCATTTGCAACAACTTAGATGGAGCTAGAATGTATTTTGCTAAGTGAAATAAGTCAGGCAGAGAAAGACAAATACTATATTTCACTCACATGTGGAATTTAAGAAACTGAACAGATGAACATAGGGGAAGGGAAAGAAAAATAAGATAAAATCAGAGAGTGAGGCAAACCATAAGAGACTCTTAAATACAGAGAACAAACTGAGATTGCTAGAGGGGAGGTGAGTAGGGGGATGGGGTAAATGGGTGATGGGCATTAAGGAGGGCACTTGCTGGATGAGCACTGAGTATTATAAGTAAGTGATGAACCACTGGGTTCTACCCCTAAAATCAGCACTACATTGTATGTTAACTAACTTGATTTAGTTAACTTCCCTCCAGCAACCTTGTAGCTTTTTGCCAGAGGGTACTCCATAGTACTTAGTTGATACAACAAAGTCAGAGCCTTTTGGAATTGGTGTATTAGTAAAAAACGGGCTGGGATAGCAGCCACATTTTCAGTGGAGTAATCCTAGATTGAAGAGAAAGCTACAGACTTTTAGCCCAAAGTGTTACTTAATTTACAGGGGCTACAAAGGTAGAGTGTGCATGCCACGGCTTGCTGGACAGCTTCCAATGAAGGCTCTAGGCCTGGGTCCACTCAAAGGATGCTAATTTACAGGTTAGCAAATAGAGAAGACTAAGAAGAATGCTGAATGAAGCCTCCAATTCTCAAATAGTTCAATCAGGTAGGTCTCCTTTTTGGTGGTGGGGGTCACAGAGTTTTTTTCCTGGACTGCTGAAAGGCCCTAACATTTGGAATCCACAGACACAGTCCCAAGATATTTTATTTGGCAAGCAAACTCCTGAATTCTGTCAGGGTTTATAAGCCACTCCTGCTAGTAGATGTGTGCTAATATCACATCAGGACCTTCAGACTGAAGTTCTGGCTTGTCAGTCAGGACATTATCTATATAGTAAAAACATTGGACATGAGAGGTGTCCTATATTCTGACCAATGCACTGGCGGCAAATGGCAGGGATGTTTAGATACCTCTTGGAGAGGACTAAAAACATTGGAATTCCATGCCACAGAAATATATATTAGTCTTGGTTCTTGGATACCAGTGGTATAGAAAATATGGCCGGAGCATTGTCTAAGAGAGCATACCAAGTATCAGTAGTCTGCATAGTGCATTCAGTTACACTCAATATCTGGAACAGCTGGGACAGCGGATTTAGTTGGTGATAATCTCTGCAAACCTACAGCTCCTGTTGCTCTTTTAAAATGGCATACGTGGCTATTGCATGGAGATATCTCTTCTTGACTCTTCTGTCTTTAAGTTTTTAATTAGAGCTGTGATTCCCCATCTTCCCAAATTGTTCCTGTTAGACTCTCTGGGAGGGAATAGGAGGAAGCATTAGTATTGATTTACACATCCTAGGAGTACTTCTCAACCTGTGAATCTAACCAATTCAGCATATCCTATCTGTGCCTTTTGGGATCAAGAACAAGCTTGTAAGGCATTAATTTCTATTATATATTTACACATAGAAGTAATAACAGAAGTACATTGAACTGGCCCAAAGAACTCCACCCATTAAGTTATCTTAACTACTTTCCTCATTGTGAACCTTGAGCAAGCCCCATAGGTTGAATTCAGATGACCTCCCTCCTGAGACTGGATACAATAGCAATTTGAGTTACTATATCCAATGGAGTCATAAAAGTTTGAATTTCTTCTCTCTCACAAATTCCTGTATATTTGGACAAGTACATACGTCCTTTAATTATCCTTGAACATGGATCGACCTCAGCCCCATTCCTAATGACCTTTCTCCTTAAAGCAGCTGAATTCAAGGTAAGTGGTAAAAGGGATAAGGAGGCACTGAAGGAGAAAGGGGGCTCCACATCAGTAAACAAGGTGCAATTACTTTCAGTTTTGAGAGGCTCGATGGCTGGTCACAGCTCAAGAAAAATAACTTCCAATGTTTTTGATCTACACATTGCCCAATATTCTCATTGCTGATACATTTGTTTTCTGAATTTGTTTCTTTTTTTTAAATTTTTTAAATTTTATTTATTTTGAGAGAGAGAAATCACAAGTGAGGTTGGTACAGAGAGAGAGGAGAGAGAGAAATCACAAGTGAGGTTGGTACAGAGAGAGAGGAGAGAGAGAATCTCCAGCAGGCTCCACACTGTCACTGCAATGTTCTCCCCCTTTGAGGGGAGAATTTATTTTAATTTTTTAATGTCTCTTTCCAGTCAACTCAGCACTGGAGGATCTCATAGAATATGATCCTTCTATTTGTTCTTCCAGTAATTTAATTTGTGTCCTCAAACTAGAATGAGAAGGGGTAAAGAGCTAAAAGAAAAAGCCCAGTGTGGGGCTCAAACTCATGAACTGTGAGATCATGACCTGAGCCAAAACCAAAAGTTGGATGCTCAACCGACTGAGCCACTCAGGTGTCCCTTTGTTTCTTGAATTAATTGATATTCACTCTGTGAAAACTTATCAAATATATGCTTTTATGACTTATTTCTAGTAACCAGAAAATTTCCTTTAAAAAATCTATTAATATTTACTAAGCTGATTTCTTTTTTTTTAATTTTTTTTTTTAACATTTATTTATTTTTGAGACAGAGACAGAGCATGAACAGGGGAGGGGCAGAGAGAGAGGGAGACACAGAATCTGAAACAGGCTCCAGGCTCTGAGCGGTCAGCACAGAGCCCGACGCGGGGCTCGAACTCACGGACCTTGAGATCATGACCTGAGCCGAAGTCGGACACTTAACCGACCGAGCCACCCAGGCGCCCCTAAGCTGATTTCTTTCATATGCTTCCATTGTTTTCTGTACCCAACCTTCCTCTGTGTCCCAGAAGGCTAAACTACAAAGGTTGTATCAGTGAATTCTTTGTCTCTCTGCTTCCAACAATGTGTCAAAGGAAGAAGCTTTAAAGTCAAAGGAAAGCCTTGACAGAAGATCCAGAGAGGAAGAAAAAAATAGGAGAGCGAAGTCAGTATATTAATAGATGACTCCCTTCATGCAAGATTCCTCCAGTGGGCTACATCCTCCACTGAAGGTCAAGTCTCCTATTACGTGGGCCTTTTAACCTATTCTTTCTTTCTCTTGTGGGTGCTAGCAGTGGATTACTGCCCTATGTCATGTGGTTTTCCTAAATCCTAGCCAATTCTTTGCCAATAATTCTTCATAAAACCTCTCTTCAAGTTACCCAAGTTGGGAGTACTCATACTCTTCCTATGAGTAAAACATATTTTATTCATCTATATATATAATTTAATATTCATTGTAAAACTTTAAAGGAAGTATGATTAGCACTGAAGGAACTTAGAACTAGAGAGGTTAAAAAACATTTCCAAGGTAACAGAAATTGAACTCAGTGTTAATTCTAATTCTAATTCTATAGCCTGTATTCTTCCTATTTAACAAGTGTGATGAAACAATAGATTTTCTTCCTTACCAGCAACATGAAGTATATCATGTTATCATTACATTTAGATTTTACCTTATTATTGCTCTGAAATACATGACTTACAAAATTTCACAATTATAAATAAACTACAAAATATAACATGTAGGAAATAATTACTAAACTTTACAAACATTAGACTATACTTAAGCTCTTTGTTTTTTATTCTCAGAAAATCCATAAATTACATTCTTTTTTAGGTCGGACTCATTTATTTGAGATAAGGAACATTAAATTTGTTTTTCTGTATTTGCTTTTTAAACATCCAGATGATTTTGTGTGATTTAAAATCTTAAGAGACTGGTAATATCATGACAGTACTTTGAAGTATAGAAGGCAGAATGCAAATGCTAAAAGATTTTGCTTTAAACTAAAACACTGTATACAGTTGATCATATTGTTTCTGTAATCCTGTTTAAATGTTATGTTTATATCCAAGCATTTCTATTTTCAGTGTGTATACTTTCCCCAAGGAATAGTGTTTCTACTGCTATCTAGTTTCTGGTTATTACAGTTGTTTTGAATTCTGACACAAAACACTGACCTCTGACTCTTTTTTTTTTTTTTTTAATTAAAGATGTCTTGAAACTTGTTTCTTCCTATTATATTAAATTAGGATTTCCTCCTTCAAATATCATACTTGTGTGTATGCCTAGTTGTAAAGATTCTATTCTATTCTCAAAGGATTCATAACTTAAAACAACAACAACAAAACAAAACTGAGTGTCAAAGGGACAGTGTGTGAAGCCTATGAGGGGAGAATTTATTTTAATTTTTTAATGTTTCTTTCCAGTCAACTCAGCACCGGAGGATTTAATAGAATATGATGCTTCTATTTGTTCTTCCAGTAATTTAATGTGTCTCCCCAAACTAGAATGAGAAGGGGTAAGGAGCTAAAAGAAAAAGTGATTTTTTTTTTGAGATATCAAGTCACACCTAAAAATAAATGATTTGCCTCAAAATGCAAATCTGATTGTGTCATATTTATCTTTAAAATATACTAATGGGGGCACCTGGGTGACTCAGTCTGTTCAGTGTCTGACTTTGACTCAGGTCATGATCTCACAGTTTGTGAGTTCAAGCCCCATGTCAGGCTCTGTGCTGCCAGTTCAGAGCCTGGAGTCTGCTTTGGATTCTTTGTCGCCTTCTCTCTTTGCTCCTCCCCCACTCATGCTCTGTCTCTCTCTCTCTCAAAAATAATAAGTAAACATTAAAAAACTTTTTTAATGTACCAATGGGTTTCATATGCTCTTAGGATAAAGATTAAATAAAATCTCTCCCAATGCTGATAAGCTCTTTGATTCTGCATTTCCCCTCATTGATGTTCTTTTAGCACCACTACTGTGCAGTGATTCTCCCTGATTCAGAGTCTTCGCATATTCTGTTACTCCATCTGGAATACTATCCACCTATTCTTCAATTAAATTTTATGTCCTTCTAATTTTATCCTAAGCTTTCTTTCCTAACAGTAGTTTACATCATAGCCCTTGTCCTAAGCTCCCATAAGACCATGATTCATATTTTCAGGACATCTCAGTTTGTATGTGTAGATTCATTAGTGTAGTTATTGGTTTAATGTCAATTTCTCTGTCTAGTAGGTGAGCTCTTTGAACAGAGGTACCATATCTATTTTTCCCTTGCTCTTTATTTCCATATACAATACACTGGTTCTTAGAATGCCCTATGAATGTTATCTTGATATTGCACAGTATAAGTTGAAGTGAGGGACATTCCTGATATCTCATTCTTCTCCTCAAATTGAGGTCCCCAAACTCCCTGATTGCACTAATGCCTGATATTGTTAATCAACTACCAAAGAAAGGAAGAAATATATTTATAATTATAAATATAAAATAAATTTATATTAAATTTATATTATTTATTTGTTTATATTAAATACATTTATATTAAATTTACTTATATTAAAATATATTAAGATATATTTATAATTACAATGGCAACATGTTCTGGTGTAACTGAACACTGAAGGGTAAGTAAAGAAGTAAGTATCCTCTTAGTTGCAGGTCAAATACATGGAGTTTATGAGTGACTTCAGAGTCTATATGAAAAATCATTTCAACAATAATCTAATTAAATTTTTTTTTAATTTATTTATTTTGAGGGATTGAGAGACAGAGTGCAAGCCGAGGAGGGGAAGAGAGAGAGGGAGACACAGAACCTGAAGCAGGCTCCAGGCTCTGAGTTGACAGCACAGAGCCTGACATGGGGCTCAAACTCACAAACCGTGAGATCATGACCTGAGCTGAAGTCAGATGCTTAACCGACTGAGCCACCCAGGCACCCCTCCAATAATCTAATTTTAATTATCATCTGTATGCTAACCACTGCAACACTTGCTGGTATGAAAGTGAATCAGAAAGACAGATTATGTTATGCAACATTGTGTTACAGCAGGAAAGTAAATACAGATGCAGAAGTCACTTATTTCCTGAGAAATTATCCAGGAAAGGCCTCATGTGTAAAATGAAACCTGTAGCTGGTTAGAAGACAGACATGGTCAGAGGGAGGTAGGAAGGTTGGTGAAGGGTATTCCAGGCAGAAGAATTAGCATACGCCTCATCTAAGTATAAGCCTGAGAGATAAAATGGCCTGGCAAAAGTCAAATATCTCAGGAATAAAAAGGGTGAGGTCAAGAATAGCCTAAGTTGAAGCTAGAAATACTGGTAATGGAAGTCTCTTAGAAGGGATTCTCACAAGTTATGGCATGAGTTTGTATCTATTCTGATACTTATGAAAAGGCATTGATTTCTTTTAAGCAAGAGAATGAAGTTATTAATCCTTATTAAATATTTCACTCTGGCTTCTTTGTGAAGATGTATTTTAAAAAACAAGATTGAAGGCAAGGAGAGCATACACAATTCTGTTGCTTTATTCCTTGTGAGTGATGCTTATAATCCACAGAGAAATGATGAATGGTGATGTGTGTTTATGGGAGATATTTCAGGGGAGAAAGGACAAAGCACTGTGATTGATTTGTCAATGAGGGGTCCTCATTGAACTTCTTTTACAGCCAAAGACTAAGAAAATTTAGGCTGTATATAGCAGTTATCCAAATGTGGCTGATGAATACTAAGGAGCATGTATTTTCATGCTACTTAATATACTTTCTGAATGATACTAGTGGGGATAAGTTGCTGAAGAAAAAAAAATTCTTTGAGGAGGAAGTGTAGTTCTCTTTCCTCCAAAAAAAGAGGGAATTGAGAAAGTTATGAATCATTATATCAGAGTACATAGAACATCTGGACATAGTAAGTGGTTTATATGTACTTATTACTATTATTACAGATAGATAATTACTATTTCACAGACTGGTGAAAAAGGTCAACTTTATTAACTAAATTGGCTCTGTATTCTTGTACTTCTTCCTCTCTTAGTATTCTTTCTACCTTTTATTGGTGACATCTGTGGTCTGTTTTTATTTATCCTCTGAGATATTTATTGTATTCAGTCAAAGCTGCTGATTTTTGCCTATGTTTGGGTTTTATCTGTGCACACCCTGTGCCCTATTTTCATAGGCACTTATTGAAGAGAAGAAAAAATAAAAAAACACTGACTATATAACTTTATATCCCAAAACCCATCTGATGGTCAATTTATTCATATCTGACATGAGACTATTGGCAAAAATTAAAAAAATATATATATATATGTATGTGAAATTCTTGACTGACAGTGATAAAGGCTACTGTTATTCAAGAAAATCACTGGAAAGGACAGAATATATAAGGCTAAAAAATAAATGAAATGACCTTAAACTGATGAAGGAATATTTGGACCATATTAATACTCAAGGTTGTTATTGCTTTCATATTTAACTCACTGAAATTTTCTAAGAATATATTATTTTTGGCATTCAACAGATGAAAAATCTAAGGCATAGAGATATTAAGTAAATTGTTCAATGTCAAAAAATTAGCAGGTGATAAACTCAGTCTGACTAATTTGAAGTCTGGATTAGCAACCTAAATTTACGTATGTGTATATATGAACATAATATATATATGTATAAATATATATATACCTATATATAATAAATGCACATATATACATGTATATATAATATATATGGGGAGAGAGAGAGCGAGAGCAATATATTAAGCATTTTCCTAAACACGCCATATGTCCCAGCTGCTGAGTTGAAGTTAATCAGTAGGTAATTGTCATAGAAAACGTTCCTAATTGAAGATACCTGAAAGTATGAGAACATGAATTTGGGGGGCACCTACATGGCTCAGTTGGTTAAGCATGTCTTGATTTCAGCTCAGGTCATGATCTCCTGGTTTGTGAGATCCAGCTCCCATGCTGACAGTGTGGAGCCTGCTTGGGATTCTCTCTCCTTCCCCCACTTGCTCTATCTCTTTCCCTTTCTCAAAACAAATAAACTTAAAAATAATTATAAAAAAGAACAGGAATTTGGTGGCAAGAAATGTATCAATGAATCATGTGTCAAACAGTAAATTCAACTTTTTTTTTTTTTTCAACTTACTATATGTCCTGTCTTTGGTATCGGTAGGCAAGGCAATTCAAAATCTGTACTATTGAAAATAATTGGAAAAGCTGTTTTAAATATTAAAAAAAAAATATGTCTGAGGCACTGGAGAACTGATAAAGCAGTGAAAATCTATGAAGCAAGAACCAAAAGAAAGAAGGAAGCATAAAATGGTAAATCTCACATTTGGTGTCATATGTGCTAAAGCCAAAGGCATATTCCTCCAGAGGTGGCTAAAGAATTGAAAAACTTAAAATACATATCCAAAATACCACAGGACTGGGGGGAGCCTGGGTGGCTCAGTTAGGCGTCCAACGTCAGCTGGGGTCATAATCTTGCAGTTCATGAGTTCGAGCCCTGCATGGGGCTCTGTTCTGACAGCTCAGAGCCTGGAGCCTGCTTCAGATTCTGTGTCTCCCTCTCTCTCTGCCCCTCTCCTGGTGTCTCTCTCTCTCTCTCTCTCAAAAATAAATAAACGTTAAAAAAAAAAATCTCACAGGATTAGAGTGTCTGGGTGGCTTAGTCAGGTAAGGTCTGACTTCAGCTCAGGACATGATCTCACAGTTCATGAGTTCCAGCCCCACATGTGGCTTTCTGTTGTCAGCACAGAGCTCCCTTTAGACCCTCTGTCTCCCTTTCCCGTTGCCTCTCTCTGTCTCAAAAATAAATAAACATTAAAAAAAAAAAAAAAAAAAAAAAACCTCACAGGACCAAGAAGGTAAATTGAAATCCAGGGCCCACCTTCAAAAAAAAACTTGGAAAGCACTCCCACCCTCCGACTTTGTTTTGTGACCCAGAAAGGCTATAAAAGAGGAGTAAGAATGAACAATAAATAAATCAGCCCTTGTAAAGACGGAAGGCCTGACTGGATTAAAGCATTCTGGAATTGTTACTAGCTCCAGCTCCCTATGTATAGCAAAGATAAATTCTTTAATGATAAATAATACTATATTAGCCCCTGAATTATGTCTATATATATTTTTTCACATATAATATTAAGGTTGCTTTACAAAAAACAAAAAACAAAAACAGGCATATGAGGAAACATGAAAACATGATCAAAAGAGACAAAAATAATCAAAAACAGACACAAAGTGTACCCAGTAAATTGAGGTATTTAGAATAGACCTTAAAATATGCATGGACCTATAAAACAAGTCTGATAATGTAATGCCCCCGATTTCGAATCCAAGAGACCACCAAGGAGCCGATACCAATCCAAACGCACGAGGGTTTATTTGCAAGCTCGAGCTTGGGCCCAAGTATACCCGACACAGTGGAGCAGGGACTTGGACCCCTAGGTTAAGAGGTGTAGCAGTTTTATAGGGGCCAGTGGCCAGTGAGATTGTAACACACACAGAAAGTTGCATATTCATGTCAGTCCACATGCACGTGGCCAACTGAATTACAGTTTACCCTATAGTAACTGTTTGAACTAGCCTATCACTCTGGTCAGAATTGGCGCTCAAGTTTGGCGGGCAAAAGGCGGGGTTTACATTCTTTGGCGGTTAGGGGTTCCGTATTCCTATATGAGCCGGTTTCTGGTAAGGGTGTGCTCAGCAGCTTGACTAGGGGTGGGGGGAGTGTCTTAAGCAATAAGTAGGTCATGTGGGGGTTATACGTGAGATGGTGGGTGTAGCACAAAATGGAGTCAGTCTTGCTCTGCTTGTCCAGGGGTAGGGGATTTTTGTAAAATTCCTTGGATCCCACAATAACATTGGCAAATAAGCAGAATATATAAAAAAACGGAACTCTAGAACTAAAAAATTAAAAAAATTGTAAATTCAAAGGATAGAGATAGGGCCTAGCCATGGCAAAAAAAACAAAAGTAATAAGATGGAAGACAGATGAGGAAAAAATATTTAAAAGTCCAGATATAGAGAAAATATAAAATATAGAAAATAACCTAAGGGACATAAGGATTATAACATAAAAGTCAAAGTGATGTGTAAAGGAAATCACAGACGAGGACTGGAGAGATGGATTAAAATAATTGAAAAGGCCATGGCTTCCAAAATTGCAAAAGATAACAAAGCACAGATTTAAGACACTCCTACATACACCAAGCAGGTAAAAGAAAAATAGAAACAAAGAAAAGCATACCTAAACATATCAGAGTTAGACAATATATTTAAATATATATATGCAAGAGTAAAACTTTAACAGAAATTTTATTTTCAAAGGGTCAATAAGACTGACAATGTTTTTCTCAACTAAAACAATGTTATGTCTGAAGACAATGAAATATTATTGCTAATGTACTCAAAAAACTAAGTTTTAACATAGAATGTATAGCTAGCTAAAACAACCAACAAACATTAAGATGGAAAAAAAAAAAGACATGGTCAGAAAAGCAAAAATGGAGAGAAATTGTTACCAGCAAATTTACATTAAAGAAAATATCATAATATTATATTCAGAAGAAAAATATTTCCAGAAGAGAACTTGTAGATTCAAGAAGGAATGAAAAATAACAAAGTTAAATGTGCATGTAATGGTAAATACTTTGTGTATTTAAAGAAATAATAATAATAAAAACAGAATGAGTAAATACAAATATATGGTCATTTTTCTTCTAGTATGCTGGGGTAAGCTTCAGAGTAATCCTCATGCAGTTAATAACTATTCTGAACAAAATACAGAAACTTGTTTATTCCTTTTAACCAGAGGGAAGATAAAAATCCCAAATTAATCAACATTTCAAGAACTAAAGAAAGGAACCCATTGTCAACAGAAAATAAAATCAAAAGCTCAATATTGAAATTAGCAATTAGCATACAAGGATTTTAAAGCAATTATAATATGTATTTTTGATGAAGTAAAGAAAAATATGTTCTCAGTTCTTTTTTTTTTTTTTAATTTTTTTTTTAACGTTTTATTTATTTTTAAGACAGAGAGAGACAGAGCATGAACGGGGAAGGGGCAGAGAGAGAGGGAGACACAGAACCGGAAGCAGGCTCCAGGCTCTGAGCCATCAGCCCAGAGCCCGACACGGGGCTCGAACTCACAGACCGTGAGATGGTGACCTGTGAGATGGTGACCTGAGCTGAAGTCGGACGCTTAACCGACTGAGCCACCCAGGCGCCCCATGTTCTCAGTTCTTAAAGAGTAGGAAGTCTCAGGGGAGAAACAGTAACTATGAAAAAGAATCCAGTGGAAATTCTAGAGATAATTTTAAAAATAGCAAATTTTAAAAAGTAGCAAATTTTTCAAATTTAAAAAATAGCAAAAAAAAATAGCATTGGGATGTACAATAAATGAATGGCGATAACAGAGAAGAGACTTAATAAATTTGATGAAAGACCAATAGAAATTATACTATTTAAGGAATCTAGAAAAGTAAACAACCACACAGGAAATTATTAAACAGTATCAAAACAGTGAACACGCACACACTTTGAATTCTAGAGTGAGAACACCGCAGAAGAAAACTTGGAAGAACAATGTCAGAATTTTCCTAATTTAATGAAAAAAGAAATTTACATATTTATGAAGGTCATCAAATTCCCAGAACAAAAAACATATGAAGACATCCATGCTTTGTGTCATAATACTCAAACTAATGAAAACAAAGGATAAGATCTTAAAAAGCAGAAATAGAACACAACAGGAAAACAATAATTCCGGTATTTGCTAATTTCTTATCAAGAACTTTAGAAGCCAGAAATCAACAGAACTACTTTCTGAGGTGGTAAAAGTAAATCTGTCAACATAATACTCTGTATCAAGCACATATTCTTCAAGAAGTAATGCAAAATAAAGATATATTAAGATACAATAAAACTATAATCTGGATATCCTTTATTTCTTATTCTTGCCTAGTGCACTGAATACAACCCTGGCATAATGTTGAATCGAAGTGGGGAGAGCAGAGATTTTTGCCTTGTTCCTGATCTTAGGGAAAAAGCATACATACAGTATTTTGCCACTAAATGTGTCAGCTGTAGATTTTGTGTGTATGCCTTTATCAGGTTGAAGATGGTTCATTCTATTTTTAGTTTGAAAAGAGTTTTAATCAGGAATAGTTGTTGGATTTTGTGAAACAGTATTTTCACCATCATCTTTGAAATAATCCCATAATTTTATTTTTTCAGTCTGTTAACATGATGAAATATATTTATTGTGTGTTTTTGTTTTTGTTTTAATATTTGTGTTTGAGAGAAAGCACAAGCTAGGGCAGAGGCAAAGAGAGAGGGGGACAGAGGACACTAAGCAGGTTCTGTATTGACAGCAGAGAGCCTGATGCAGACCTTAAACTCACAAACCTTCTGAAGTCAGAGGCTTAACTGACTGAGCCACCCAGGCTTCCCTATCTATTGTTTTTATAAAATTTAAGTCATTCTTGCATTTGCTGATGACAACTCCATTTGGTCAGAATACAGTATTTTTCACATATTTTTGAATATTCTAAGTATTTTAAATATTATGAGATGTTACAAAGAGTGTTTTTATTTATGTTCATGAGGGATATTGGTCTATACTGGTTTTTTTCATTAATATTTTTGTCTACTTTTGTTTTTTCAGAGATGAGTTGGGCAGATTTACTCTGCTTAAATTTTTCTCAAGAGTTTGATAATATTTTATTTAATCCAGTTTTTTTTGTTTTTTGTTTTGTTTTGTTTTTTGGGGGTTTTTGTTTTGTTTTGTTTTGTTTTTGGAAAGTTCATCAATAAAGCCATCGTGATCTGGAGGATTCTTTCTGAGTAGTTTTTTAACTATACATTATTTGTTGATTAATATTTGGTTACATGGTTACATTAAGAACGAGCTTTCGATTTCATTGTGTTGCTGGTGAACTGGGGAGACCCTGGGCCCTGAGATCTTGATTCAGCCCATCCCAAAGATATCACCAAAGGTTCTTGGTCTCATCAGGAGAAAGAATTCAGGAACAGATACAACACAGTGGACAACAGCAACACAAGTGGCAAAGTTTACTAAAGCAAAAGTATACTCTGGAGATGTGAGAGCTGGCAAGGTCAAGAGAAAAAAAGAGAGCTTCACACCCTGGGGTTTGGGTTTCTGTCTTTTGTAGGCAGTTATTAACAAGGGGGTGAAAGATTCCTTTCTTTCATATTTGGTCAGGGGTTTCACCATCTTGGGCCTGTCTGGTTAGATCCGGCTGCCAGAACAGGCCTCCAACTTTCCTGATAACTGGCCATGACTTCCTCTTTGCTGGCTTCCAGGTAGCCTGTTAGAACCTAACTAACAACCTAATCCACAATTGATTTTCTCCTATGTTTTCTATTTCATTTTTTTCTCATATCTTTATGCTTTGCATTTAATTTGTTCTAAAGAAATTAAGCTGAGAATTGAGACCATCGGCTGCTTCTTTTTTCTACCTAATCCTTAGTGCTATAATTTTCCGTCTAAGTACTACCATAGCTTCATCCTACCAGAGTAAGAAGTTCAATGACTTCATTTAAATAAAAATTCTTAGGAATCAAACTGGGAAGAAAATCTGTTGCTCACAGTTCTATTTACATAGGCAATAGGGTAATGGCCCAACTCCTCTTGCTTTTCCAAATGTCACTTTTATAATAATTACACTGCTGATCTTCCTTGCCCTAATTATGATTTTCTAATTTTCTGATCTTGGCGATTTTTAGTCGTTTCTCAAGAAACACACATACACACATACAACTCATAACTTGGACACGGCAGTCATAGTTTTGGGATGAGATGTAGAATTTGCAAAGACTTGGGATTCTTTCCATAAAAGCCAGAATTATTTCTTATTTACCAATTTAAATATTTTATGGACTAGGGCAGGAATGCCTACAGAGAAGTTCCTTGGAAAAGGTCCTTGACCTTATGGTCAGTCTACTTGGAAGAGATACAAGTCATGTACCGCTTATTTTTCCCAAACTTATCAATCAAATAAATTGGTCCAATTTAGTAAAAGGGTAAAGAGAGGCCAGGCATTATTGAGTTTGTTCAACATAAAAAATAATATTAGGAATGAAGAAAAATTATTTTTCTAAGTTCCCTACTTTTTGTTTGTCTCAATTATCTATTGAGATTAAACATGAAACCTGTGATTAACCAGGGTTATGGCTCTGTCTGGAAGCAGAGGCATTAGTCCTAGTCCTACCCTTTTAAATCCACACTGCTAAAACAATAACTTGTTTTTATATAGTACTGAGATTCCATCAACCGCATTAGATTTTGCCTTAAAAATCTCTGAAATGCATCTGGACAAAATATTAATCCTATTAACCTGAAGACTACACCATTTCCAAACCTGTAACTTCATTTCCTGTTATATTTTTCAGTTCATATTATGATATGCCATATGATACAATATGTTCATGATAGGTTTTACAATATCAAATGCTACAATAAGGACCATCTAATGAAAATGCACATTGACACTGTAGAACTACTACAGCAGCTACAAAATGCCCCCAGATCCTAGAATAAGATTAAAACCTATGAAGCAAGGGTGCCTGGGTGGCTCAGTGGGTTAAGAGGCTAACTTCAACTCAGGTCATGTTCTCACAGTTCATGAGTTCCAGCCCTGCTTTGGGCTCTGTGCTGACAGCTCAGAGCCTGGAACCTGCTTCGGATTCTGTCTCCCTCTCTCTCTCTTCCTCTCCCCTGCTCATGCTCTGTCTCACTCTCTCTCAACATTAAATACACATTTAAAAAATTGAAAAAAAAGAAAAAAAAACCTAAGAAGCAAAATCCTTTGCAAGTTAAAGTCTCACTAACAAAGAAAGTAAATTCTGAGATCAAAACTTTTCCTTTGTGAGTAAAAAAGACCTTGGTCTCTTTTGCTCCCTTGTTTTACTCAGTTTTTTAGTTGGAGAAATTCTGAATATATGGTTAGAATTAGGATTACTGCAGTGAGGACGACCATGGGTTTGCCTGTTGTTCTTTATGGATAGCTAACTTTGCATTAATTCAATGTTAAGTCTCAAATAGACCTCCATTTTAAAGATTCCAAATAATTATTAGGGTACATACAATATCAAATACTAGAAACCCTCAGTGATGAACTTTAGAAAATAAGCAAACCCCAAACCTTAGAATTTTTATTCAGTGAAGTTGTGTTTTTATAAACTTAGTTGCTAATGTCACCAAAGGCTTTTGCAAAACTTCAAAGATAAATGAGGGCAAAATATTTTGTTTATTTTCACTAGGGTGCCATTCAATGCTAGTTGTCTAGCATTGAAACCAGTATTATAAATAAAGGGAAATAGAGAAATTAGGAAAAAATAAGGGGAAAAATCCTAGAAAAAGTGTTTTTTTGTTGTTGTTATACAAAAAACTTTCAATTTCTGTTTCAACTGAAAATCATTTTTCTTGCACTGAGTGCTAAATTCAGTATAAATTTGGAAAACCACATGAATTCAAGGTTATTCCCTCCACTATTCCCTAGTGTTCTCTGATGGCTACTCAAAACAACATTAAAAAAGAAAAAAAACATAATTAGGGCACCCTAGTAATACTACATATATTTAAATGTCAAATTAGAACCTTGTACCATACATACTTATGCTCTATCGTATGTATGGTATTTAAGCATATGATATATGGTATATAATTTATCCATTTAAAGACCCCTCTGGCAAGTATAGTGAGAAATTCAATAATAGTAGCAAACAATGTTCAACTTTGTAATGTCTAAAATTCTTGGATACAGGAAGTCTTTTTCCTATATTTGAATCCTGTCTTTGTTATGGCTCCTTATCGTGGACTTTAGGACCTCAATTTTTTTGAGTCACAAGGCCATGAAAGTTAAAAATCAAGTGGTATAGGAGTGCCTGGGTGGCTTAGTTGGTTGGGCGTCCAACTTCAGCTCAGGTCATGATCTTACAGTTCGTGGGTTCGAGCCCCGCGTCAGGCTCTGTGCTGACAGCTCAGTCTGGAGCCTGCTTCAGATTCTGTGTCTCCCTCTCTCTCTACCCCTCCCCTGCTCAAGCTCTGTCTCTGTGTCTCTCAAAAATAAATAAACATTGAAAAAAATTTTTAAAAATCAAGTGGTATACATGGATGCTTTATAGATATTTGTATTACATAATATGCAGCAAAGGGACAAAAAATTTAATGTTTCTCATCCTGACCATGCAAGAAGCTTCTTTATCCTGCTTCTAATTTGCTTCTCCAAGTTTGATTCTTTATTTATGTTTTATGGATTAATACAAATAACTAGACATTGGGAACTTTAATGTTAGAGCCAAAAAACTGCAGTCCACCTGCCTTACTCTAAGGATCTGAGCGTGCTGTGTCAAATTTACTGCTTAGAGGAGAGCAATGGAGATGCCATGCTTTGTTCTGACCAACCAGCTTTCAAAAGAGGAAGAAAGGTCTGACCCTTTAGCAATACCAGCCTAGAGTTGGCCAACTCACAGTAGAGAAAGCCTGATTGAAGCAGGAGAATTTTCTGGAGAAAGGATATAGAAGATCTAAACCAAGCAACCAGTTTTTCTTCCTGCCTCCTATTCCCTTCCCTGGCTATAGCATTTCCAAACCTTAAAGCCTTGACCTCTGGTGACTGTGGTGTTGTTTTTCAATTTTTCTCTTAGGTAAGTCAGACAGTGTGAGGAGGGCTACAGTGGGGAGGGTTTCACTTATCAATAGATAAGGCTCTGTCAAATCCTTTACTCTCCAGAATAAGGCTTTTTTTTTTTTTTTTTAATGGAGAATACTCCAGGAGTATTGTATTATGGCTACTCTTTCCCCACGCCAGAGACAGGAGGGAATCTTTCTCAGATCCCCATCATGAAAACTTGATGAATGTCTTGGAGGGAAAGTTCGTGAAACTATAGGGTCTGTAGCTAACATTGCAGCTCCCAAGGGTCTCTTGTTCTCATCCTAGTTACCATACTAGGTTCACTCAGCCTTCATCAATTCACCAACATGAGTACTTAAGTTTCTACCATTTTTTTTTAATTTAAATTCAAGTTAGTTAATATACAGAGTAGTCTTGGTTTCAGGTGTAGAGTCCAGTGATTCATCTCTTACATATGACACCCAGTGCTCATGCCAAAAGTACTTTCCTCAATGCCCATCACCCATTAAACCCATCCCCCAACCTATCTCACCTCCAGCAACCTTCATTTGTTCTCTGTATTTAAGAGTCTCGTATGGTTTGCCTCCCTCTCTGTCTTTTATCTTGCTTCCCTTCCCCTATGTTCATCCATTTTGTTTCTTAAATTCCACAGATGAGTGAAACCATATGGTATTTTTTTCTCTGTCTGACTTTACTTCGCTTTAGCATAATACCCTGGTTCCATCCATGTTGTTGCAAGTGGCAAGATTTCATTCTTTTTGATCACTAAGTAGTATTCCACCTCTCCTTTTTTTTTTTTTAACGTTTTTTATTTATTTTTGAGACAGAGAGAGACAGAGCATGAATGGGGGAGGGTCAGAGAGAGGGAGACACAGAATCTGAAGCAGGCTCCAGGCTCTGAGCTGTCAGCACGGAGCCCGACGCGGGGCTCAAACTCACGGACCGCGAGATCATGACCTGAGCCGAAGTCGGCCGCTTAAACGACTGAGCCACCCAGGCGCCCCCCACCTCTTCTTTATCCATTCATCAGTTGATGGACAATGGATATTTATCCAGTAGATATTGTCCAGTTGATGGCTCTTTCCATAATTTTGTTATTGTTGATAAACAATATAAATGTTTCTACCATTTTATGGCTCTAGTTACTCCTGATCTAGGTTAGCAGATTTCTGGATGCACCTGTTTCCCCAGATTTCATGCTGAAATTTTGCCCTATGACCTCAGTACTTTGACATATCCAAAAAAAGTCACTGAAATTTAGTTTGTTCCTTTTTCTTATGGCAAAAATGGGAGTATCAGGAATAATGGCACCCAAATACTTTACATGTTCAAACTGAAATTAGAAGTCACCACCATACTTTTGGACTTTACAAAAGACACAGAAGAAGGAACTCTGGAGGAAAGAAGGAAGGAAGGAAGGAAGGAAGGAAGGGGAAACGAAAGAAAGAAAGGAAGGAAGGGAGGGAGTGAAGAAGGAGGGAGGGAGGGATGAAAGTCCTTATTCAGAAAAACTTAGTTCAAAAACAATGAAGAAACAAAACTATCAAGTAAAACTCCCACACAAAGTACTCATAAGAAGAAAACATTATAATAGAATTCCTATATAAAATGAACCATTCCAAGGGTGCCTGGCTGGTTCAGTTAAGTGTCTGACTCTGGATTTTGGCTCAGGTCATGATCTCATGGCTAATGACCTCAAGCCCCACTTCTGGCTCTGTGCTGAGAGTGCAGAACCTGCTTGGGATCCTCTTTCTATCCACCTTTCTCTCTTCCCCTCTCCTGCAAGTTCATTCTCTCTCTCTCTCTCTTTCAAAAATAAATAAACAAAACTTAAAAAAAAATAAAATGAAATAATCCAGAAAAATATGTGCATAAAATAGATGGAAATAATAATCTAGTACCTCAAAGTGAGATTTAAAGTATTAAGAAAATATTACAAAAAATAAAATGAAAAGAAACACCAAAAATGTTTTATTAAATTTCAGGAAACAATTAGAAATACAGGAAAAAAATCATTTCCGAAATGATAATTATGCAGATTAACAGAAGGTGAAAAGTAGGTGAATTTTATTTTATTTTCTAAAGTTTATATATTTATTTTGAAAGAGGGGGCTGGGAGAAGGGCAGAGAGAGGGGGAGGGAGAGAATCCCAAGCAGGCTCCACATCAGTACAGAGCCTGATGCAGGGCTCCATCTCATGAACTATAACATCATGACCTGAGCTGAGATCAAGAGTCAGATGCTTAACCAGCAGAGCCACCCCGGGCCCCCAGTAGGTGAATTTTAAATAGAAGCTTCAAGAGTGACAGAAGATGATAAACAAAAAAGTTTTAATAGATATATAACCAGATTATTTTTTAAATAATGAAGCAAATGAAAAGAAGGAACACTATAAACTACAATTCAGGGATAGCTTACACATAAATAGATACATACATATATGCATACATATTACATATACCACATTTTGAAAGGGTGCACTATGTTAAAGGGGGAAATCTTCCTGAAGTACTCAATACTGAAATTAATTCTGGCAAAATTGTTTAGTATTGAAGAGTATAAGAATAAATCCTAAATCCTTTCATTATACAGATAGGAAAACCAAGTCACTAATAAAGGACATAAAATCAGTTTGCCATTAATCCCTTTGTAAACAAAGCTTTTGGTCAGAAGAATATGACATAACGCATTTAAGATAATCAAGGAAAGATTTAAAAATCAAGGATTTAAAACAGTGAGATTTTGAAGTCTAAAGTCTAAAGGTCAATTTTCATTGGGCAAGAACCCAGGAAATATTGTGTCTATGAATTTAGTTTTATAATACAAATGTTTTCATACTGGACATCAGACATTCAGAACAACTGAAAATACATTAACATAAAGACTGGTGGTAGGGGCGCCTGGGTTGCTCAGTTGGTTAAGACACTGACCCTTGATTTCAGCTCAGGTCATGATCTCACGGTTTGTGGAACTGAGCCCCACATCTGGCTCTGTGCTGAGAGCATGAAGCCTGCTCGGGATGCTCTCTTTCCTCTCTTTCTGCCCTCCCTCTCAAAATAAATGAATAAACCTTAAAAAAAAAAAAAGACTGGTGGTGAACATCAAATATATACATTTACACATAGAACTAAGATTACCTGAGTTATACTAGGAAGGGTATATTTAGCTATCTCCTCTGACAATGTAGAACTAAGAAACTGAAGTGACAATGAGAAGAATATAGGTCAGTAATCAAATTATTGATGTTTATGAAAGTATTGCTATCTGAAAATCATTTGCCTGCAATATGATATAAAACCTAAGAGTAATTATGTGGTATTCCAATTACCTCTATAATGTTCTTTCAAAACCAGATACTCTGTTTGTAATTAAAACAATATATATACAGATTGAAGATTTAAGAAATTAAGGAAATACCCTATAGTAATGAACTTTAAATGAACATAAAATTTTGTTTTCATGAGATTCCACTACAAAGGCCTAGAATTGTAAACAATCCAGTAGACATCAATCCATAGAAGCCTTATACAGATATTGTAATTCAACTTCCACTAAAGAAAATCAGGGTTTCTTGGGGGAAAATGACTGATTTTAAGAATAAAGCAAGGGATATACAAGACACTCTGAATCATTTGGGAATAGAATGGAAACTAGGGGTGCCTGGGTGGCTCAGTCGGTTAAGCGTCCGACTTCGGCTCAGGTCATGATCTCACAGTTTGTGAGTTCAAGCCCTGCATTGGGCTCTGTGCTGACAGCTTGGAGCCTGGAGCCTGGAGCCTGCTTTGGATTCTGTCTCCTTCTCTCTGTTCCCCTCCCCCACTTGTGCTGTGTCTCTCTCTCTCCCTCAAAAATAAAGAAATGTAAACAATTAAAAAAAAAAAGAATGGAAACTATCATGTAACATTTGCTAAAGGCCCACAGGATTTGAGAAGCAACTGTAAGAGTTCCCATGGGCCAAAGAGTAGAAAATGTGAGCATCAAAAACAAGTCAAATATGTTTTAATTCATTAGTTAACATTGATACCCACTCAACCCTCAAAATAATACCAAATTGTTACCTCTGTATTATGCTACATAAACAAACATTTTTTAAGACTAGTAAATAAAATTATTTAGCATTTATCTTGTCTCTTAGATTCGGATTTTACCTCTGAATAATCAAATAGTGGATGAGATACAATTTCTCTTTATAGAAGTATTCCAGAAAATAAATAAAGGTAAAATAATGGAATTGTAATATCACCATTTGCAACTCCTAATAAGTTAATTTAACCATATGCTTCAAGCATCAATGACCACTGTGTGCTTCCTAAGGAACGCATCACCTCCTTGCCAATTGTGGTAAACCATCATTTCTGAATCAGACTCAGTCTCTAGATTAAAATAACAATTTATATGTAACTCAGGACAGATGAACATGTTAAACTATATAAGTTAAATGCAATTGGCAAAATTATATGTATAAGATACATTACAAGACGTCATCAGGGCTCTTCAACAAACACATTGCAAGCAAAACATTAAAAATAAGAATGGAATAAATTACACAGGTTAAAAGAAACTAATATGACATTATGAAAAAGTAAATTATGATGAGCTTAGCAGTATTCATTTAAGTGATAAACCTCTATGGAAAAATAAGGAAGTTTTACAATAAAATTCAGATGTGATCACTCTTAGAAAGGGAGAGAGAGTTATGATTTAGAGTTTTCAAGGAAAGGGCTTCTGTGGTGTTGGCAAGATTACATCTCTTAATTTAGCTTGTAGTTACAATGTCTTATGGCAGTTCATTAATGATATATGTATGTATATATATATATATATTTTTAAAATTTTTAACGTCTATTTATTATTGAGAGACAGAGAGAGACAGAGCATGAGCATGGGAGGGGCAGAGAGAGGAGGAGACACAGAATTAGAAGCAGGCTCTAAGCTCTGAGCTGTCAGCACAGAGCCTGATGCCAGGCTCAATCCCACCAACTGTGAGATCATGCCCTGAGCCGAAGTCGGACGCTTAACCAACTGAGCCACCCAGGTGCCCCTATATGTATATATTTTTAATGTTTATTTTTGAGAGATAGAGACAGAATGTGAGTGGGGGAGAGGCAGAGAGACAGGGAGACACAGAATCTGAAGAAGGCTCCAGGCTCTGAGCTGTCAGCACGGAGCCTGAGGCGGGGCTTGAACCCATGAGCCCTGAGATCATGACCTGAGACAAAGTTGGACGCTCACCCGACTGAGCCACCCAGGTGCCCCCACTAATGATATATTTGATCCATGCAGCTTTCTGGATCTGTACCATACTGATTTAAACTAGAATTTAATAGAAAGATAGATTTTTTTCATCCTTCTACCTTCATGTCACCTCCCTGGAAAGTGGAGATGACTTACTTGAGCTCTCACATAGGACAACAGCATGGTACCAAGACTAGAACAATGGCAAGATAACCACATTCCTTACTGCCTACCTTATGGTTCTTTTAGAATGGAAAGAAATAAACTTGTATCTTATCTGAGCCACTGTTACTCCATAGCTTTCTAGTAGTCATTGAAGCCAAACTGAATCCCAACTAATTCAATTTCTTTGACAAAATTAAATAATTGAAGTTTCTTGTAGTTTATAAAATTAGTGGGAAGAGCATGAGACCTCTTTAAAGTCTTCCTATCTACCTGTAATGCACAAGTATGGGTTAGTGAGCAATAAATCACACGGTTTAATATAATAGATCTCGCACCAATGTTTGGTAGAAAGGGTATTAGAAATATATAACTTAAAGAAAGGATACAGTTTGATCAATAGAATAGGGAATATAGGAAGATAACCTCACATAACAGAAGGAAAATCCATTATTCAAAATGAATATCTTTGAAAGTAGAACCATGGAGAAGGGTCTTTTGCTCCAGAGAAAAGAAAAGATATGCAGCAATGATAACGATATAGGCATGTACCAACATTTGGAACATATATATGATCAGAGATTACAAAAATAAATACATAAAACAGTTTAGTAGAGCTAGGAAGACTTCGAAATATATTCTGGCAATGCAGTCATAATTGGTCCCAACGAGAAGAATAAATCAATATGGATACTCCAGAAAGTTCTGCAATGGGCTTTTGTTTGTTTATTAAATGCTTACAGGAGGTAAAAGGATCTCACCACCATGAACAAACAATGAAGAGTTAAACAGGCATGTAGGGCCAGGCTGCTAAAATAAGTACATAATTGAGGATTACAAAATTCTATATCACAGAAATATTTTTTAAGTATTCTCAACTAGAAGTATATAGTAAAAAAGGAACAGGTTAAAACAGTCAAATGATATTATATATTATATAATAGTACAATGAAAATTAGATATTTATTTTGGTTCTTCTCTGCGAAAGATAATGATTTTTAAACCAGGAATCATTCATATGTCATTGCAATTATAAAGACACTGAATCCAGGGGTGCCTGGGTGGCTCCGTTGGTTAAGTGTCTGACTTTGGCTCAGGTCATGATCTCACGGTTTGTGAATTTGAGCCCCACATTGGGCTCTCTGCTGAAAGCATGGAGCCTGGTTAGGATCCTCTGTCCCCCTCTCTCTCTGCCCTCCCCCTGCTCATTCTCTCTCTCTCTGTCTCTTTCTCTTTCTCAAAAATAAATAAATATTTTAAAAAAGACAAAGAGCAGGGAGATAATAAAGTATATCAAATATATACAAGTCTCTTCTGGAGCCAATGAAATTCCATTTTATGGCAACCAAAGTACTTATATGTGTGAATTTCAAATCACTGTTGTTAAATGTGGATAAACATGCATATTGGTAAAGATTTCAGAGCATGGATATTGGCAGTGTTCAATCTCTTATTCTCAAGCACACAGATACACAAACATAATGTACATTGGTAATCATACCACATATAGTTTTATAAGAGTGTCTTTACTTTTTTGTGCATTTCTCTATGCCATTTAAAATTCTTCAAAAATATTGTATTGAAGTCTGCATTTTCCTATTTGAATATTCATAATTTGTTTAGCAAAGTAGATCTGTGGTGTCCCAAACAGACCACTCCCTCATGACTAAGCACTTAGTTCCCCATATCTGCCCATGTTAATGACTGAATGCTCTTAGCTGTGCTCCTGTCTGGATGGTACCTTCAACTCAAGAGACTTGCTTCATCAAAATTCAATTTTCCTGGGGGCAGTTTTCATCTAATGACTGTTTAATATGGAGTATAAGTACCAGCCCCTTGATATGGCACAATTCAAAGGGATTATGCCAGCTCTAGAACTGAGTATAGAACAAACTCATACCTCTGTTATGACTGCACCACAGTTCAAAAAATAAAACCCTCTCAGTTCTGCTTTCTCACCACTCTATCCATACAGATATCAAACCTGAAGGCAGTATCACTATTTCTTGTACACAATTCCACTTTTCAAAATCTGTTTCTCAGTGTCAACCAAAAAAATGATCATTGCCCATAAAGTATCCATGCATGTACCCTATGAATTTCTCAAAGTTGTGTGCCTCTAGTGTTTCCCAGACATTCTAGGTGTGGATATATGACAAAATACTGAGTAAACTGAAGGTTTCTGAGAAATCTTTGCTTTCTTGATGGAAAAAGCTTTTCTTTATTGCTTTCTTTTCTTTCCTATAACAATGATTCAACTCCTGGGGGAGACAGCCATTAGCAAACATGTTGTAACTAACATAATAATGATAGTCAAGGTACTAAGGATGGAATAGCAGGAATACACAAGTAGCTTTGGTCCCTTATGAGATTGTTGAAGTGCTTCCCTTTGGACGTCTAGTTAAGTTAGAAAAATTAAGTTTCCACTTGCTTATGGCAATGCAGAAGGGGTGTTTATTGTATACAACTGTATACAGTTATAATTGAAACCCTTTAGTCTTTTAGATTTGTTTCAAGCTTTGTTATGACTAGAATTAAAAGTGTTGAATTAATTGTGGACCTACATCTGTTTCTGCAGACTTTGTTATTTACTCATGATATATGATTAACTCTAAAATGACTGAGTGCAAAGCTGTAAACATTCTCATGTTTCTAAATGGGCACAGTGGTCCCTCCTTATCTGCAGTTTCAGTTACCCACAGTCACGTACAGTCCAGAAGCAAATGATCCTCCTTCTGATGTATGGTCAATAGATCAGTAGTAATCTAAGATTATGTCACAGTGCTATGTCATTCACCTCTCTTCATCATGAAGACATTTTGTCATCTCACATCATCACAAGAAGGGTGGCCACAATGTAATAAGGAATGTTAAGAGAGAGATCGGATCCTGGGAAGATGGTGGGGTAGGAGGATGCTGGGCTCAACGTGGGTCCTGCTGATCACTTAGATTCTACCTACACCTGCCTAAATAACCCAGAAAACCACCAGAAGACTAGGAGAATGGAGTCTCAGGAGCCAAGCACAGATGAGAGGCCCACGGAAGAGGGTAGGAAGGGCAGAGAGGCGGTGCGCGCTCCATGGACTGGCGGGAGGGAGCCGGGGCGGAGAGGCAGCCTGCCGGCCAAGCAGAGCCCCGAGACTGGCTTGCAAAAGCGGAGGGGCCGGAGGGAGTGTGTTCAGACAGCAAGCGGGACTTGACATCTGGAAAGTTATAAGCAAACAGCTCTGCTCAGAGAACAGAAGGGCTGGAGGACAACGGGAGGGAGAGTTGTTGAGCCCTGGACGACAGAGCTCAGCTTGGCGGGGAACAAAGGCGCTTTCCAACGCCATCTCCCTCACGCATCCCCCAGCCAAAATCCCAAAGGGAACCGGTTCCTGCCAGGGAACTTGCTTGCACCACGCAAATACCCAACACTGTGCTTCTGCGGATCCATCCCTCCGGCGGGTCTGACTCCCTCCTGGTGCCACAGGGCCCCTCCGGAAGGGGATCTCCAAAGGAAAAGCAAGCTGAGCCTGTTCCTCCCACCCCTGTGCACCTTGCCCATCCACCACAGCTAATACACCAGATCCCCAGCACCACAAGCCTGGCAGTGTGCAAGTAGCCCATACGGCCACGCCACCCCACAGTGAATCCCGCCCCTAGGAGAGGGGAAGAGAAGGCACACACCAGTCGGACTGTGGCCCCAGTGGTGGGCTGGGAACAGACATCAGGTCTGACTGCGGCCCGCCCACCAATGCAAGTTATTCAAGACAGCACAGGGGAAGTGCCCCGAAGTCCCACACCACTCCAGGGACTATCCAAAATGACGAAACGGAAGAATTCCCCTCAGAAAAACGTCCAGGAAATAACAACAGCTAACGAACTGATCAAAAATGATTTAAACAATATGATTTAAACAGAAAGTGAATTTAGAATAATACCATAAAATTAATCGCTGGGCTTGAAAACAGTATAAAGGACAGCAGAGAATCTCTTGCTACAGAGATCAAGGGACTAAAGAACAGCCAGGAGGAGCTAAAAATGCTATCAACGAGTTGCAAAATAAAATGGAGACAACTATGGCTCGGATTGAAGAGGCAGAGGAGAGAATAGGTGAACTAGAAGATAAAATTATGGAAAAAGAAGAAGCTGAGAAAAAGAGAGATTAAAAAAAATCCAGGAGTATGAGGGGAAAATTAGAGAACTAAGTGATGCACTAAAGAGAAATAATCTACACATAATTGGTATTCCAGAGGAGGAAGAGAGAAGGAAAGGTGCTGAAGGTGTACTTGAAGAAATAATAGCTGAGAACTTCCCTGATCTGGGGAAGGAAACAGGCATTGAAATCCAAGAGGCACAGAGAACTTCCTTCAGAGGTAACTTAAATCAATCTTCTGCATGACATATCATAGTGAAACTGGCAAAATACAAGGATAAAGAGAAAATTCTGAAAGCAGCTAGAGATAAACGTGCTCTAACATATAAAGGGAAACCTATAAGATTTGTGACCAATCTCTCTACTGAAACTTGGCAGGCCAGAAAGGAATGGCAGGAGATCTTCAATATGATGAACAGAAAAAATATGCAGCCGAGACTCCTTTATCCAGCAAGTCTGTCATTTAGAATAGAAGGAGAGATAAAGGTCTTCCCAAACAAAAACTGAAGGAATTCGTGACCACTAAACCAGCCCTACAAGAGATCCTAAGGGGGAACCTGTGAGACAAAGTACCAGAGACATCGCTACAAGCATGAAACCTATGGACATCACAAGGACTCTAAACCCATATCTTTCTATAATAACACTGAATTTAAATGGACAAAATGCGCCAACCAAGAGAGAGAGAGATCCCTCACATATATATAACTTTTATTATAGAATGTTGCTATCCTGTTCTATTTTATTATTAACTATTATTAATATCTCACTATACCTGATTTATAAATTTAACTTTATCATAGGTATGTATGTATAGGAAAAACATAGTATAAATAGGGTTTGGTAATCTGTGTAGTTTCAGATATCCACTGGGGGTCTTGGAATATATCCCTCATGAATACGGTGGGGAGGGACTATACCACCAAAATGTCCACCTTAGCATAAAGTCCATTAGAGTTCCCATCTACAAAACTATCACCAGCACTGAGAATTACCATTAATATTGTCAATTTGGTGGAATAAAAATGGTATCTCAATTTCAGATCTGAAGCCAACTTATTATTAAAACTGAGAACAAAGTTTTTTGTGTTTTGAATTTCTTGAGAATAAATAAGTGAATGAACGAATGCCACATACATGTACCAGGAGCTGTTTTCATCTCTGGGATTATAAAAAGTACAATACAAAACACATAAAATGTACAGACCTTTTACCATGGAGTTATGTTTTAGTGGGTTAAGAGAAACATAAATAAATAACACGTCACGTCAGATAGACATAACAACCCTAACAATGAATAAAGTAGTGAAGGGAGATAGAAAATGATAAGGGAACTCCTTAGGTTACAGCATCATGAGAGGTATACCTGAAGAAGAGATGTTTGGTCAGGAACCTAACTGCAATAACAAAGTAAAGATACGGGAATCAAGTATTCCTGGAAAAGTAAATATTATATGTAAGATAATGAGATGGAAATGAACTCCCTGGTATGAAAAACAATAGAGGCAGCAGCAACAAAGTTCATTATGTCTAAAACAGAGTAAGAAGGGGAGAGAAAGGAAGAGCAAGAATTTAGTGAGATAGGCAAGGAGAAGTTTGTGTAATACCATATATATATATGGTCACCTCAGAAGGTGACCTTATTTGGAGATGGGTCATTACAAAGGTAATCAAGTTGAAGTTGATTCATTAAGGTGGGCCCTAATTATTTCAACATGACTGTTGTCCTTATAAAAAAGGAATTTGGACACATCTAAGGAAGATGATGTGAAGGGATACAGGGAGAAGATGGCCATCAATGAATAAGCCAAGGAAAGAGGCCTGGAACCTATTCTTCCCTCAGAGCTTTCAGAAGGAACCAACCCTGCTAACACCTTAATTTCAGTCTTCTAGCTTCCAGAAATGTGAGGCGATGCATTTCTTTGTTTAAGCTATGGAGTTTGTGGTAATTTCTTACCAAAGTGCTAGAAAACTAATACACTTTACAAAAACTTCTATATCAAATATGCAATAAAAAAACTATTGGATGATTTTGAGAAGGAGAGTATATAATCCAATTTACAAGGTAATTTTTTAATGTTTATTTTATTTTTGAGAGAGAGACAGACTGAGCGGGGAAGGAGCAGAGAGGGAGACACAGAATCTGAAGCAGGCTTCAGGATCTGAGCTGTCAGCACTGAGCTTGATGTGGGGCTTGAACCCATTAACCATGAGATTATGACGTGAGCTGAAGTTGGACACTTAACAGACTGAACCACCCAAGCACCCCCAATTTAGAAGTTAAATACAAGGTTCGTTACTCTTTGCTATGTAGAGGATATTTTTAAAAAACATAAATTAGGAATAAAAGGAAAAGAATCATTAGAGAGGAGTTGTGATAATCTAGGTGGAAAATGATTTCCTGGAAGAGTGTTAGAGTTCAGATTCTGAGAAGTGGACAGATTTGAAATTTATTTATTTTATTATTTTCTAATTTTTTTTTTTTGAGAGAGAGAGAGAGAATGAGAGAGAGAGAGAGAGAGAAAAGGCATGAGCAGGGGAAGGGCAGAGAGAGAGGGAGACAGAGGATCCAAAGCAGGCTCCAGACTCTGAGCTGTCAGAACAGAGCCAGATGCAGGGCTCGAATCCATGAACCAAGAGATCATGACCTGAGCTGAAGTTAGACGCTTAACCTCACTAAGCCACCCAAGTGCTGCTGAAATTTATTTTTAAACCTTGTTTATTAATAGAATATGGGCTATGAAATAAAAGGATTCATAAAAATAAAAGCTATACTTTGTTCAAAAATTTTACTGGGTTAGTAAATTTTTTAAATTTACAGATGGATGGAATCTGATACTGTCTTTTTGTTTTCCAATATTTTTTGATTCTTTTTAGATTTTTTTTTTAATTTACATCCAAATTAGCTAGCATATAGTGCAAAAATGATTTCAGGAGTAGATTCCTTACTGCCCCTTACCCATTTAGACAATCCCCCCCCTCCCACAACCCTTCTAGTAACCCTCTGTTTGTTCTCCAAATTCAAGAGTCTCTTTTGTTTTGTCCCCCTCTGTGTTTTTATATTCTTTTTGTTTCCCTTCCCTTACATTCATCTGTTTAGTATCTTAAATTCCTCATATGACTGAAGTCATATGATATTTGTCTTTCTTTGACTAATTTTGCTTAGCATAATAATCTCCAGTTCCATCCACGTAGTTGCAAATGGAAAGATTTCATTCTTTTTGATTGCCAGTAATACTCCATTGTATGTATATACCACATCTTCTTTATCCATTCATCCAACGATGGACATTTGGGCTCTTTCCATACTTTGGCTATTGTTGATAGTGCTGCTATAAACATGGGGGTGCATGTGTCCCTTTGAAACAGCACACCTGTATCCCATGGATAAATACCTAGTACTGCAATTGCTGGGTCATTGGGTAGTTCTATTCTTCATTTTTTGAGGAACCTCCATACTGTTTTCCAGAGTGGCTGCACCAGCTTGCTTTCCCACCAACAATGCAAAAGAGATCCTCTTTCTCCACATCCTCACCAACATCTGTTGTTGTCTGAGTTGTTAGTGTTAGCCATTCTGAGAGGTGTAAGGTGGTATCTCATTGTGGTTTTGATTTGTATTTCCCTGATGATGAGTGATGTTGAGCATTTTTTCATGTGTCGGTTGGCCATCTGGATGTCTTCTTTGGAGAAGTGTCTATTCATGTCTTTTGCCCATTTCTTCACTGGATTATTTGTTTTTTGGGTGTTGAGTTTGATAAGTTCTTTATAGATTTTGGATACTAACCCTTTATCTGATATGTCGTTTGCAAATATCTTCCCCATTCTGATGGTTGCCTTTTAGTTTTGCTGATTGTTTCCTTTGCTGCGCAGAAGCTTTTTATTTTGATGAGGTCCCAGTAATTTATTTTTGCTTTTGTTTCCCTTGCCTCCAGAGACGTGTTGAGTAAGAAGTTGCTGTGGCCAAGATCAAAGAGGTTTTTGCCTGCTTTCTCCTCGAGGATTTTGATGGCTTCCTGTCTTACATTTAGGTCCTTCATCCATTTTGAGTTTATTTTGTGTATGGTGTAAGAAAGTGGTCCAGGTTCATTCTTCATGTCGCTTTCCAGGTTTCCCAGCACCACTTGCTGAAAAGACTGTCTTTATTGCACTGGATATTCTTTCCGGCTTTGTCAAAGGTTAGTTCGCCATACGTTTGTGGGTCCATTTCTGGGTTCTCTATTCTGTCCCATTGATCTGAGTGTCTGTTCTTGTGCCAGTACCATACTGTCTAGATGATTGCAACTTTGTACTATAGCTTGAAGTCTGGGATTGTGATGCCTCCTGCTTTGTTTTTCTTTTTCAGGATTGCTTTGGCTATTTGGGTCTTTTCTGGTTCCATACAAATTGTAGGATTATTTGTTCTAGTTCTGTGAAGAATGCTGGTGTTATTTTGATAGGGATTGCATTGAATATGTAGATTGCTTTGGGTAGTATTGACATTTTAACAATATTTGTTCTTCCTATCCAGGAGCATGGAATCTTTTATCCATTTTTTAGTGTCTTCTTCAATTTCTTTCATAATCTTTCTATAGTTTTCAGTGTATATTTTACCTCATTGGTTAGATTTATTCCTAGGTATTTTATGGTTTGTTATGCAACTGTAAATGGGATGAATTCCTTGATTTCTCCTTCTGTTGCTTCATTATTGGTGAATAGGAATGCAACCGATTTCTATGCATTGATTTTATATCCTACAACTTTGCTGAATTCATGAATCGGCTCTAGCAGTTTTTTTGGTGGGATCTTTTGGGTATTCCATATAGAGTATCATGCCATCTGCGAAGAGTGAGTGTTTGACCTCCTCCTGGCCAATTTGGGTGCCTTTTATTTCTTTGTGTTGTCTGATTGCAGAGGCTAAGACTTCCAATACTATGTTGAATAACAGCGGCGAGAGTGGACATTCCTGTCTTGTTCCCGACCTTAAGGGAAAAGCTCTCAGTTTTTTTCCCATTGAGGATGATATTAGCATTGGGTCATTCATATATGGCTCTTATGATGTCGAGGTATGATCCTTCTATCCCTACTTTCTTGAGGGTTTTTGTCATGAAAGGATGCTGTATTTTGTCAAATACTTTCTCTGCATCTATTGAGAGGATCATATGGTTCTTGTCCTTTCTTTTATTGACTTGATGAATCACGTTAATTGTTTTTCGGATATTGAACCAGGCCTGCATCCCAGGTATAAATCCCACTTGGTCGTGGTGAATAATTTTTTTAATGTATTGTTGGATCCAGTTGGCTAATATCTTGTTGAGGATTTTTGCATCCATGTTCATCAGGGAAACTGGGCTATAGTTCTCCTTTTTAGTGGGGTCTCTGTCTGGTTTTGGAATCCAGGTAATGCTGTCATCATAGAAAGTTGAGGAAAGTTTGGAAGTTTTCCTTCCATTTCTATTTTTTGGAACAGCTTCAAAGGAATAGGTGTTAACTCTTCCTTAAATGTTTGGTAGAATTCCCCTGGAAAGTCATCTGGCCCTGGGCTCTTGCTTTTTGGCAGATTTTTGATTACTATTTCAATTTCTTTACTGTTTATGGGTCTGTTCAAATTTTCTATTTCTTCCCATTTCAGTTTTGGTAGTGTATATGTTTCTAGGAATTTGCCCATTTCTTCCAGATTACCCATTTTATTGGCATATAACTATTCATAATATTCTCTTATTATTGTTTTTATTGTTTTATTGGCATATAATTGCTCATAATATTTTCTTATTTTTTTTTCTGCTGTGTTTCTGCTCTCCTCTTTCATTCTTGATTTATTTGGGTCCTTTCTTTTTCCTTTTTGATCAAACTGGATAGTGGTTTATCAATTTTGTTAATTCTTTCAAAGAACTAGCTTCTGGTTTCATTGATCTGTTCTACTGTTTGGTTTCGATATCATTAATTCTTGCTCTAATCTTTATTATTTCCTGACTTCTGCTGGTTTTGGGTTTTATTTGTTATTCTTTTTCCAGCTCTTTAAGGCATAAGGTTAGGTTTGTATCTGAGATCTTTCTTCCTTCTTTAGGAAGGCCCGGATTGCTATATACTTTCCTCTTATGACTGCCTTTGTTGTGTCCCAGAGGTTTTGGGTTGTGGTATTATCATCTTCATTGACTTCCATATACTTTGTAATTTCCTCCTTAACGTCTTGGTTGGCCCATTCATTCTTTAGTAGGAGGTTCTTTAGTCTCCAAGTATTTTTTACCTTTCCAAATTTTTTCTTGTGGTTGATTTCGAGTTTCATAGCATTGTGGTCTGAAAATATGCATGGTATGATCTCGATATTTTTGTATTTGCTGAGGGCTGATATGTGCCCCAGTATGTGGTCTATTCTGGAGAATGTTCCATGTGCACTGGAGAAGAATTGACATACTGTATTTTTTACTGTGTACTAGATGGCCAATTCTTAATGTCTAGTGGGAAATCAGATAAAAAAATTCCAGAACTCACTGAGAAGGTGGAATATGTAGATCTAAATTTCAGAATTATCATTGTACACAGATTCCTAAAAGCCATTAGATTTATATGGAGTTACCTAGAAAGAGTAATTATAGATAAAAAAAAAAAAACTTAGAAAATAAGGTCTGTGAACTATATCTTAGAGCACTACAAAGATTGGTAAGAGGACAGAATAAGAAAATTGAGAAGTAAAATCATGCTTTAGCTTTTTTAGCATATTAGAATGCAAAGGCAATTCCAATGAGTGGTGTGTCAGCATTGTACAAAAGGTAGCACTGAAAATTAAGAGCCAAAGAAACAGAATTTTATCAAGCAGGTAATGATTCATGGTGGGAGCTAGAGAGTATAATGCTAAGTGAAATAAGTCAGAGAAAGACAAATACCACATGACTTCACTAATATGTGACATTTAAGCAACAAAACAAACAAACAAAGGGAAAAAGAGAGAGAGAAACAAAAAAAACAGACTCTTAATTATAGAGAACTGATGGTTACCTGAAGGGAGGGCAGCTGGGAATAGGTGAAAGAGGTGAAGGGGATAAAGAGAGCACCTGTTGTGATGAGCACCAGGTGATTAAAATAAAAACCTAAAAAAGGGGGGTGAGGGGTGATTCACAGTTTCAGATTTCTCAAACAACATCAGCATGAACAAGCATTAAAATAGGTATTTGATTCAACAATTAGGAAGTCATGTCTTACATAAAATAGAATAAAATCGGCCAAATGATTGGGGACAGAAAACAACCAGAATCCAGTCCACAGTAGATTGTGCAACTTATGAGAGGGTGAATGTAATTTATGATCACAAAACTCCCGCAGTAAGGGAAAAGAACAATGTGTATGAATTAGAAACAAATTGTCTATGTGTATGTGTGACAATGGGAGCATCTTTGGAGACTGAAGATTTCAGCAGAGCAGCACATTTACATGTGTACAAACTTGGGGGAAATATGATCTCATCTTTCTCCATATGGGACATTTATTTATTCCTTGATTCATTTATTAATTGATTCAGTAAGTATTTTAGAGGGTTTATTGTCAAATATTTTGGGGGTTGGGGATATAATAAAGGGAAATTACAAGCTTCAATTTCAATTCAGATTGGGTTGAGGGGTACTTTTGCTTCTAGGTAAGATAGAAAAATAGGTACCATGTTTACCTTCTGGCATATAAAAAAGAATTGCACAAAATTGATATAATAGTTTACCAGACTTAGAAAAAATACAGTGCAGGACCTTGAATCATGAAATAGGGAAACAAATGAAGGGAAGCATATAATAGCCCCCATCTTACCTTCTCGAGCTAGTATCTCTGTGGTGTCACAGGTAGGTGAAATCCAGGTGGAGCCTGAAGTTCTCCCAGAGGTGAGGTGATAAAACTGGATTCTGCAGATACTAGAACTCACTAGGCAAGGTGTCAGGTAGGACAAAGCTGAAGAGAGGGAGCTCTCGTTTTGCCCATGGTCTTTTGCCAAAGCTCCAGGTGAATAAGGAATCAGTGTATCTCTGTGAGGAAACCACCCAAGGCTGGGGAGAGCATCACATGGGAAAACAAGCAGAGGCAAAAAGCCTTTGGGCTAAGACACAACTGGGAATAGTTTGTGTTCCCATCAAATAGAGTGGAAACACCTAATTCAAATGGCCTAGATTAAACAGAATGTCATTGCCTAAGTAGTGGTGCAAAAGTTAGCCCTATCTTAAGACTGTTCTGACCCACACAGTAAATACTTAAGCAAGAATTAGTACAGAGGACAATAAAAGAGTGATTTAAATGTACTCCACATGTTCATGAAGCTGGAGGAAAGACTGAACATGGTGTCAAAAATAAAAAGTGGACACTAGTTAAAACAGAAGAGATTTTAGTAGTATAGTAATATATAGTAATATACTATTGCAATAGGTAAGAGGGTCCAATGTGGACTGAACTCAGCTTGGATTTGTACAAAAGTGACTAGGCATTTTAAAGAGAGAATGGGAACTGTGGGGGCTTAAGCAGAGTCGGGAAATTTATAAAAATGGAAAGGAAGTGTTGGGCCAAGTAAAATCCATTTGAGTTTGCTAAGTGGTACTTATCAAAGTTAGGCTCCTCCTACCCTCTCACAGAGAATGGGAGACAGGGCCCTACCTTCAGGTGTTGGCTGCAACAAACAGTAAATTTCTCTGGAAGCCTTGAGTTTTCTCAGGCAGGGACTTTAAGGTGAGGAAGGAACATCCTATGAATGTGGCCTTGAGCTGTTAGAAACTATGTTAGAATTTGTTTTAGTCTTTTAATGGGTGTGCTTGGGGGTGGGGGGGAGAGGGATTAACAAAATCATTTGTGCTGAGAGTCTGCAGTTTCTATAGGTCAAGGTGGAGGCCCAGTTGAGAAGAGGGCTGAGAGAAGCACCCCCTAGATTTGGTCAAAGAAAGAGTCATTGTCAGGGGTGAGTATGAGATTAATGGCAAATAATACATAAGCAGAAGTAAAGATGTAAAAATTTGAGGCATGGAAATAGAAACTGCACAAAATGAAACACAATGAGAAAAAAAATAAAGTAAAAATAGAACATAAGTGAGCTGTGAAACAGCCTCAAGTGGCCTAAAATATGAGAAATTTGAGTCCCAAAGCAAATATAAAGAATGGGTAGATTTAAAATTTTTTGAAAAATAATGGCAATTGTATCACATTTGATGAAAGCTACAAACTCACAGATCCAAGAAGTTCAATGAAACCCAAAACAAACGTGAAGAAAACTATAACATGCATACTATACACTGCCTGGGTGGCTCAGTCAGTTAAGCGACTGACTTTGGCTCAGGTCATGATCTCACAGTTCATGAGTTCGGCCCCCATATGAGGCTCTGTGCTGACAGCTTGGAGCCTGGAACCTGCTTCTGATTCTGTGTCTCCCTCTCTCTGCCCTGCTCGTGTTCTGTCTGTCTGTCTGTCTCTCTCTCAAAAAAAAAAAATAAATAAATAAACACTAATTTTTTTTAAATAAAATGCATACTATAATCAAATTTCTCAAAATTAATGATAAGTCACAGACACAGTCACAGAAAAATGCATATTGAGTATAAAGGAGCAAAGAAAATGCTAATAGCTGGCTTCTTATAAACCACACATGGCAGAAGACAGGGGGGTAACATTGCTAAAGTAATGAAAGAAAATCCATCAGCCTAAAATTGTTTATCTGTTGAAATATATTTCAAATATTAAGGCAAAAGTGAAATTCTTCCATCCATGTAAAATTTGAAAGAATTGATTACACCAATCCTGCAGTGTGAGAAATCTAGTTGTTCAGACAAAAGGAGATGATACCAAAAGGAAATATAGATCTGCTCAATGGAATGAAGATTCCTGAAAATAGTAAAAATGAAATGTTATTAATGTTTTAAAAATAATGGACTTTGTAAAAAAGAAATGTGCTCTGGGATATATAACATATGTAAGAGTAATTACAGGCAAAGGCATGGCAATAATATCAAAAAGGTCACAAAAGAGGAAACAAATATACCATTGTAAGGTTCTTGCACTATATGTGAGGTGGCATAATATTACTTGGAGGTAGAGTGTAATAAATCAAACAGTACTATGCTATATTATGGGATCTGATAAATCCTGAAACAACACTCTCTGCTCCTTCCCCTCCCCTCTCAAAATAAATAAAATAAACTTAAAAAAAAATGAGTTCAAACTGTGAAGCTCACAAAGGAGGAAAACTGGAATTACAGAATATATGTAGTAGATGGAAAACAAATATCAATTGCATAAAAAATATATGTTCAGTTTTAAAAAAAGGAGGTAGAAAAAGAATGAGTGAGAAAAAGAACATATAAGAAAAATAGGAATCAAAGAGAAAACTGGTAGATTTAAACTTGAACATATTAATAACTAAACTAAATATAAATGTAATTATCCCAATTAAAAAGAAGGGATAGTTGGGTGCCTGGGTGGCTCAATCAGTTAAACGTCCCACTCTTGGTATTGGCTCAGGTCATGATCTCATGGTTTGTGGGATTAATCCCCGAGTCGGGCTCCATGCTGATAATGTGGAGACTGCTTGGGGTTTCTCTCTCTCTCTCTCTCTCTCTCTCTCTCTCTCTCTCTCTGTCTCTCTCTATGCTCCTTCTGTTCCCCTCTCAAAATAAATAAATAAACAAAAAAAAAAAGAAGGGATTGTTAGTTTGGGGGGGGGGAGGTTTGTTATATGTTTCTTGTGAGAAAATCACATAATTTTTTTTTTCAAAATAGGTTAAAAGTAAAAGAGTGGATAAAGAAACATCATGTTAACACTAATTAAAAGAAAGTTGGAGAGAATAGACTTGAAGAGAGTGCCATTCAGCTAACTGGATTTTTTTTTTTTAATGAAAAAAAAATACACATTATGTGTATTAAGCCAAAACAGGCTGGGCTGTGTGTTTTGCTGTGTACAAAACAATCCCCAAATTCCTGTAGCCTGAAAAATAATGGCTTACTTTTTCTTCAAACTTCACATGTGATGTGGATTAGGTGAGGACTGATAACGCAGCCATCATCCCAGGCACTGTTGGTAGTTACTGCAGAGAAAGAGAGAACTGTCATGTCTCACACCAGGAATTAAATACTTAGCCCTGAAATGGATGACTCAGCCCTTCCACATGCAACTTTGTCCCAAACTGTCAATAGTTACAGTAGGTTAAGAAAAGAACAAGAAAACATTTAGTTATATGTGAAATGGTTTATTAGTATTCCATGGTCAACATGGTGTACAGAATGCAGGTGGTAGTATCTGTAAGGAAGAGATTGGAGCATTAGTTGTGACAATGTGGTGATTTTCAATGTTTTCACTTTCCACAAAGTTGCGTGTATTATTGTTTCTCAAAATAAATCTTAATTACTTTAAAATGAGGAGATTAAAGAACAGTGACCTGACATCAAGCCAGCACATAAATATTTATATAATCATACTTAGTTTTATGTAGACTATCTCTGGAAAGAAAAGTGTTACTCGTAGTCTTTGGAAAGGAAACGGCTGGTGTAAGATTGGCGGGGAGGAAATACTCCCTTGACATTGAGTACTATTTTTAATGATTTGATTTTTTTTCTTAAGTATATATTACTGCTAAGGGTTGAACTGTGTCCTCCCAAAATTCATATATTAAATTCTTAACCCCCAGTACCTGAGAAAGTGACCTTATTTGGAAATAGGGTAGTTGCAGATATTTATGTATCTATGTCAACATTTCCTCTTTTTTATAAGGGTACAATTAGCATTAGAATAGGGGCCATCCTGGGGCACCTGGCTGGTTCAGTCAGTTGGGCATCTGGCTTAGGCTCAGGTCATGATCTTGTGGTTATTGTTTGAGCCCCGCATTGGACTCTGTGCTGACAGCTCAGAACCTGGATTCTGTGTGTCTCTCTCTCTGCCCCTCCCCCTCTTACACTCTGTCTCTCTCTGTCTCTGTCTCTCTCTCTCTCTCAAAAATAAATAAACATTAGAATAGGGGTCATCCTACTCCAGTATGGCCTCATTTTGTGGTATTTTGTTATGGTAGTCCTAGCAAATCAATACAATTACCCACGACAAAATGAGCATTAAAAATAAAGAAACCAGGTGGATAATTAATGTACAGTATGCTACAGTATTCCAGAGGGAACAGAACCAAGAGAATTTGAGTTATTCTGGGAAAAGAGGGGAGGTGCTAAACTTTTTCTGAGGTGGCAAAGGAGACTTTAAAGGGATGATAAAGACAACAATATACTTTGACTTAATTGAAATAATTTATAGTTGAAACAAAGATACATATTTGTTGAGAGACTATCATATTGTTGTTGGATGTGTGTTCATTGTGTTTGGCTATGTAACTTGATTTTTAATTAAGCCTTCACAGGGACCATCTCAGTTCTCAAAAGTGGTTTGACTCTTAACTTTCATAATCTTCCAAAAAGAGTTCACTTTTTACATCACTCATCACATTCAGTGCATGGCTGACAGTAAAGAATACTGGGCCAGGAGTTAGAAACACCTGGATTGTATCCTGACTTTTGTTATTTGGTTGAATTATTTAAGTGTTGGAAATTGGTAACTCTTTGGAAACTGTTCAAAGGGATGCAAATATTTCTGCTTGATACAAAGGGATTAAGAGTTTCTTATTACTGTCATTTTTTTATTGCTTTGAGTTATTAGGAGTTGTTTTCTTTTTTTTTAAATCATATCTGTATTATCTGTATCTATGCTTGAAAGCTGGAATGTAGGGATGGAGCACGTTGTATTTCTTAGCTCTAATGAAATGTGCTCCTCAAATCAACATGAACTGACTTTTTGTTGTTATATGCTGTAAAATTGTTAGTGCCTTTTTTGGTATTGATACATTAATATACTTTGAAACAAAGCAAGATATTTCACTTCATAGAGAAGTTGACTAGAAGCTCTTTGGAACCATGATATTCTTACTGTAAACCGAACAAATATTCCAAAGTTCGCTTCATCTGTTGTTTGCTCTCCTTGACTATTTTAAAATTATTTTCATGTCATAAAATTTGCTGTGTGTCTCTGTTTTTGCCAAGCTATGTTTCCGAAATATTTTTTGCAAAGAAGGAATGAAAGCAAAATATCCATTAATCTGAGGACTACTTCTCTAAATGCCTATTTATTATTTTACTAATAAATTATTTAGGTTATATATGGAAAATTACAACTTCATTTAATAAAGTGCCATAAAACACAAGGAATTGAAGCTCACTTAGCAAGAAAACCTCAATGCAAGTATTGCCAACACTTCCCCCAACTGCAGGTTTTAGGAAGAATCTGAAGAAAGAGAGCACATGTTAAATTAGGAAGGTGCTTCTTTTCAATGAATAATGACTAAGGTAGTAAGCTTAGAGGGAATGCAACAAATGGGAAGATTCAAAGTTCAGTTCTAATGTATAGATCCATTAAACCCAGTTATTTAAGACCTATGTGTCAGACAAAATTTTAATTCTAAAGATTGATTTTCTTATTTCCTTCAATGTGAATATGTGAAGTCAAGAAAAATGCTTACCTCTCTCAGGAAATGGGACTTATTTCTGGTTTCTCTTAATATCACTGGAGAATGACCTTTCCCAGATAATTAGTTTTTCCTGTTAACTGAAGTCTAACATTTTACTGCATCTAGATGTTATTAAATATAATGAGTTCTGAAGTTTCTTAATAAAATATAACTGAAAAAAATAAAATATAACTGAAATCAACTAAAATTGCAGTCCTCAAGGTCATAAGTTTGAAAATCAGGTTAGTATTTTGCTCACATTAAAAGTTATTATTTATGCTATGATATAGAGGTGAATGTTATCTAGTTAGAGGAGATGATCTGAAATGCATTTTTTAGTCCTTGGACTAAAAAATTATTTGTGAGCTATTAAGACTTTGCTCATTATACATTACATTAATGTAATAATAATTACAAATTACTAATAATTACTAATTACACATTAGTGTAATAATTCTTGTCTAAAAATATAGGAATATACTATTGAATTAGAGACAAAAATTGCACATTGTTAATTTCTGCTAGGCACTAATTTTAGTGAGACTATCGATGTCATTCTAGAATACTGTAATGACTTCTACGCTGTTGAGATAGTATAGTATAGAGAACTCCATGATGGCAGGGATCTTTTTTGTTCACTTATGTATTAAAATGCATAGAATAGTGCCTAGCACATGATTAAAGTTGATCAAATATTTTTTTGGACCAATGTTCTCTGGAGCTTAGCTTTTACGTTCAAAATTTGCTCTGCTGTTTTGCAGTATCAGTATCTATGGGTCAGGTATTTAACCTCTCTATGTATCCATTTCCTCATCACTAAAGTGATGATCATAGTAGTTTCTATCTCATAGAGTTGAGAGGAATTATTGCTTTACACATTCATACATTAGAATAACATGTTGCAGATAGGAAGCGTTAAAATTATTAAATACCGTATTCATTATTATTGAATAGCTTAGGTTGTTCTCCCAAATGCCCCAGCAGAAAGCAGAATTCATCACCCTTCTACTGCTAATGTACTTTGAGGAATGTTTATCATGGGTAGATGTTAGACAGTTGTTAGCATCATGGTCCTATGGAGATATTTATCTTCTTTACACTCACTTTGGCCCTTTCTATATTCTACTTTCATGGTCCTTCTTGCTAACTGGCCTAGCTCTGAACAGTTTTTCTACTCTTCTGCACTGCATTCCTCTCGATCTCCTATGCTTTGCTGTCTTCCTTTGCTTCTCATTTGTCTCTCTTCCTGATATTTTATCACTATTATATGTCAGTCCTGTGCACTCTGAATGGAGCATATTGCCAAAAAGTCAGTCTCTAGATAATTGAGGTCTTCCTAAACTTAAGACCTTTGGGGATTCTTAGATGATGGCTCCTGGCTTTAGTTAGATGAGCTGGTAAATCTTTATATTGCTATCTTACTGTGGGCTAACACCAGGCTACTAGCATATCATATAATTAAATGGTTTCTCTATATTTTAACAACCAGACATCATAATGAATCTTGAAGATGGTGCATACAGACATACCAATTTATTTCTTAATGCATTTTTTATGGCTGCCATTGCAGGAAGCTGGAACTGGTCCTGACTGAGTGCATTTGATGTCATTAAAACATAATAGAATTAATGAATAAGCAGTACATAAAAGTCCAAAGCCCAACACAACAAATTTGGATAATATAAACATCATAATATGTTTGACACATTCTTTTTCCTTACTAATAATAACTCATCAGGCAGTAAACAATATATTATCTATTCTGCAGAATTATAGGGCTAAAAGTTTGCCTAATAAAAGAAAAGTTAGCTAATGCTTTAGAGGACTCACCCCACACTGAAAATCAGTCTCTCAGTCTGTCTCTCTCTCTCACCCTTTCCCCCAGCTATCTAGGATTCACCTAAAAGTAAAACTAACATAAAAGCAGTTGTGTGGTGAAGTTTAAAGTGAGGTTTGCACACTCCAAAAAGTGCACCATAAAGTTCATTTGTGGGTGCACAAAGAAAAAAGTAGTAAATGTCTTGTGTCATTTAAACTTACATTTTGAGGTACTCAACATTAAGTGTTATATTAATATATTAATGTATGAACATAGTTTATAAATTAAAACATCTTATGTGGCAGTGTATATTGTTTCCTGATGGAGCACTATCAAAAAGATTTGGAGACCAATAAGCTGGGAATAGCTGAGAATTACAAAATGTTGTAGATACCTGTTAGTTGTTTACTCCAAAGTCTTTTCTGAGTTTCTGTTATCATGTATATGGTCTTCTTTCTGGGAATGGACTTTTGCAAAAGTAAAAAATAAAGAATCCAGCGGCCACAGGGAAGGAAAAACTGCAATGGGCTTATCAAAACAATGAAGTAGCAATCTGTAGATGAAACATAGTCTACCCAGAAATATTGCCACATTGGAAAATCAAGTCTTTAAAGCTTGATGTTATTATTTCAGCATGTTCTTATTATATTCACTATAAAACATGAGGATTAAAAGAGCGTAATATTGCCTTTTGAGAATTTTTATATAAAGCCTATTTCACATTTTTCACCAAAAATCATTGGATAGTGGAATTCATTCATTCATTTAATATACTAGATGCTGGTAATAAGGATGATCAGGCTTCACTATCTTCAGTGAGTTTCAGGCTAAATAATGAGGCAATAGAGTATGATGAGTAGAATACCACTTCTAAAAAATATAAACATCAATTAAAAAGTATTTATGAATAATATTATTTACTTTTATAAAATGCCAATCTATAAGAGTTATAAGCTTGGAAACTAAGAAGTCAAATTCACCATGATTATAATTTTAGCAAATCAGAGAATTGGTCAGTAACCAAAGAGGTGAGTTGTTAATGGCTTTACCAACATAATAAAAATATGTAATAAAAACACAAATTAATTGTCTGCTTTTTGAGAACATTTTCAAATTTTGAAATAAACATTATTTGAAATTAATTACATAGGAAGTATGATACAGCATTTTATCTGGTATTTTTGTACATTATTTGGACATTTATACGCTTTTAGTCATATTAAATTCTGTTCTATAATTCAAGAAAATCACAATGTTCTTTAAAAAGACCAAGATTTACAATGAAAGTTTAAAAAATCTAGGAAGGCTATTATTTAAAAAAAAAAGACAAAAAATGTTGTCAAGGATCTGGAGAAAATGGAACCCTTGTACACTGTGGGTAGGAATGCAAAATGGTACAGTTACTATAGAAAATAGTATAGAGGTTTCTTTAAAAAATTAGAAATACAAGTACCATATGATCCAGCAATCCCACTTGCAGGCATTTATCCAAAAGAATTTAAATCAGAGTCAAAGAAATATTAGCATGCCTATATTCATTACAATACTAGTCACAATAGCCAAGATATGGAAATACCCAAATATCCTTTGATAGATGAAGGGATAAACAAAACATGGTATATACATACAATGAAATTTTACTCATCCTTTAAAAAGAAGGAGATTCTGCAATATGCCACAACATGAATGTACCTGAGTACATTATGCTAAATAAAATAAACGAGTTCCAGAAGTACAAATACTGCCTGATTCTACTTATATAAGATACTTAAAGTAGTAAAACTCATACATTCAGTGAATAGAAAGGAGGTTATAAGAGGAAGAAGAAATGGTAAATTGCTAATTAATGGGCATAAAATTTTAGTTATATAAGATGTGTTAGTCAGGGTTCTCCACAGAAATAGAACCAATAGTGTGGATGAATAGATAGATAAATATAGATATATAAAAAGAGATATGGATATATAGACAATTTATTTTGATATAGGTATAGTGATAACAGATTTATTACAGGAATTGGCTCACACGGTTATGGAGGCCCAGACGTCCCACAGTCTGCAATCTTGAAGCTGGAGAGCTATAAAAGCTGGAGGTGAAATTCAGCCTAATTACAAAGGCCTGAGAATCTGGGGGCCAATCCAGTAAGTCTTGGTCTGAGACCAAAAGTCCAAGAACCAGGAGGATCGATGTCTGAGGGCATAAGTTTGATTCCTCAGTTGAAGCAGAGAGTGAATTCTCCCTTCCTTCACCTTTTGGGCTATTCAGGCCCTCATCAGATTGGAGATGCCACCTGCATTGCTGAGGCTCATCAGTCTACTAATTCAGATGCTATTCTTTATTAGAGACACCCTCACAGATATACCCAAAAGTAATATTGCCAGCTATCTATGCATCCCCTAGTCTAGTCAAGTTAGCTAATAAAACACACAAGATCTAAAGATCTCATGTACAATATGGTGCCCACTGTTACATACACTTAAAATATATTAAGAGAGTAGATCTCATGTTAAATTTTCTTACTTTATAAAATGAAGAAATGTTTAAAAAGCTTTTTTAGTGTTTATTTTTTAGAGAAAGAGACAGCTGTTAAGTGGGAGAGGGGCAAAGAGAGGGGAGACACAGACTCTGAAGCAAGCTCCAGGCTCAGCACAGGACCCAACACAGGGCTTGAACTCATGAGCGGTGAGATCATAACCTGAGTTGAACTCGGGTGCTTAACTGACTGAGCCACTCAATAATCCCAAATAAAGAAATGTTTTAAAAGATAATACTGACTACCCTTAACAAATAAAACCAAAAGTTTCAATGGCTTACCAAAAATTTTATTCTTAATAGAAAATTCAGTGATTTTTATTCATTACAGATCTTTTGG
>NC_064811.1:144652468-144682383 GCF_023721935.1 Panthera uncia
ATTATATTATATATTATATATTATATATATAATATTATATATTATATATATAATTATATATAATATTATAATATATAATATATAATATATAAAATTATAATAATATATATAATTATATATATAATATAATATATATTATATTATAATATAATAAATTTTATTATATTAAAAATCAAAATTTTTAATTTAGTAGAAAAATCTGACTAAATAAGATATCCTGACACTAGGCAAGTCTTTTCTCTAGGAAAGATTTCATGAACCCAGACTCCTTTTTTCATCTTATAGAACTGTCATTTCCAGAATGTGACTCTCAAGTTTGTCATCCTCTATATCAGGCCAGCAGAGGAGGAAAGATAAGAAAGTTTACACATGGGTGAATTTTACTGCTCAGAACCAGGTCTAAAACCTATCACTTCTGTACACATTTTAACTAAGTACATCTAGTTAGGCAAAATCTATCTGAAAGGTAGGAAAGAAATGCTGTCTACTTCTGTGTCAATGAAATAGATGACCAAAAAGTCAATCTCTGCCACAAACCTTTCTCAGTAAAATTAAAGTTCAGCGCAGGTTTTCATGGAATTGGTTTTATAAGATTAAACTTATCAGAGGACATAAAGATTGTCTAAATATAAAGTAATTCTCCATGGCCATCTTAATGTATATGATAGCATTTTTATAGTTCATTAGCTTTTTTTTTTTTAACACAATGATCCTTTTTTAAGTTTATTTATTTTGAGAGAGATAGTGGCCTGAGCCAAAATCATGAGTCCCACACTCAACTGACAGAGCCACCCACGTGCCCTACAGTTCATTAATTTTTAACTCTGGGCAAAGCTAGAGCAATGTAGGAATTCTTTGTAATTTCTGACAACTGATACAACATATTTTAGAGAATATGTTGTATGAAGGACTGACATTTTTCAATAATAATATTTTGATTTTTTAAGGAATATACCATTAAGTTGGTGATAGAATCATAGGCTTTTACTTAGGTGAATATTTCCTTCCATTTTTCAAGTTATTCTTTCTCTGATTTTCCTTGGCTTCCTGCAATATGACGAACATTTCTGCATTTTAGTCACAAGATGGCATTAAAACTCACATTTGATAACTACATTCATTAGGAAGGAAATGGAATTTAGTAAAAATTAGGAATTTCTCAGGAAAATAATTACACTATCAGGAAAAGAAAAAGGGCAACTGCTATTAAATTCAAGTAAATAGTGGTAAATTTCAAATGAAATATAAAGAATGGACTCAATTATTAAAAACAAAGGAGTTACTCAAATAAGTTAATGGGGTATATCCAATTATTAGAAATGGAATAGGATTTTTAAAAAATCTCTATTAAAATAAAACCCAGGGTTGCCTGGGTGGCTCAATCAGTTGGATGATGGATTTTTTTTATTTCTGGTGGTTGAATTATTGAGTCCGAGCCCCATCTCTGGCTCTGCACTGTGCCCTGAGTCTGCTTGGGATTCCCTCTCCTGCACACATGCTCTCGCTCTTTCAAAATAAACAAATAAACTTTTTTTTTAAAAAAAGAGGAAAATGTTATGAAAAATAGTAAAAGTAAAAATAAAACCCCGCTAATACTTATACTTCACTGAGATCGAATGTAGTTTCTGGATTAATTATCTTTTTTTTTTTTCTTCCAGAAAATGTTGAACCAGTGGTAGTAAAAATGTTGTTTTAATACATAATTCTAAAGCATGGTACAATAGAAAACAATGTATTTGCAGGTGGCCAGTAAAATTGAGAGAAACCACAACATCCCAAATTTATTCAAGAAAAAGCAATGGTAAATATCCATAACATTTATGTTATTCTTCATGTCTTTTACAGAAAAAAAATACAATATAGTCTATAACCTACTACTTTAAATATCTATAAAGAATATAATACTTTTAATAAAGCTTCATTTGAATTTGACAAAGTATTTGTTGGTGGTACTAGGAATGAAAATAAACATTTTAAGATTATGTTTTTCTTTTTAAACATGGAAAACTATGAAAGGATAAACACTTGACTGTATACATTTAGTTGTTTGTATCAACACAATTATTTTGGATACTTATAATTTAACTCACATAGTATCTTGGAACTGTAAATCATGAAGTTTATTTTTATTTTAGGATGTCTAGTGACTTAATTCACTGAATCAGTGAATTCATTAGTAACTACACAGTTAATCTTTCAGACATAATTTATATGCAGCAGTTAGATTTTTCATTCAAAATATTTTTAAAAACATAAAAAAATATCCATAGTTTTCTTTAAAATTCAACTTAAAAATTATCTCCTCATAGGACACTTAAAAGTCCATCTCAGAACTAATCATTTTCCATTTCATTTAGCAATGTTTAAAGTAATTTGACCATGTCACCAAGGAATTTTGCCTTGTTCTATCTTTCATACCACTGTGTAATATATTTTTTTAATTAATGATAGCCATATTTATATATAAGGCCTAGGACAATGAGGCCTATAGAATATGATTGCAATGATCAAAAAATATTTTTATTTTATTTTATTTTTTCTTGTGTTATGAATACAGTAAGAGATCTATCCTCTGAACAGATATTTTAAATGTTTATTTATTTTTGAGAGAGAGAGAGAGAGAGAGAGTGAGAGAGAGCACACATGTGCATGCACATGAGCAGGGGAAGGACAGAGAGGGAAAGAAAATCCCAAGTGAACTTCACACTGACAGCTCAAGCCCGGAAGCAGGAGATCATGACCGGAGCTGAAATCAAGAGTCTAATGCTTAACTGACTGAGCCACCCAGGTGCCCCTTAACAGATTTTAATTCTACAATACAATATTCTTAGTTATAGGCACAATGTTGTATAGTAGGTTAGTGATTGATAATTTCCCAAGTTACACCAGCTGGTAAAGAGTATGAAAATGACCAACTGTAACAAACTGGATATTATGTTCAACCCACTGTTTCATAACTGTCTTCCCTCTCATATATAGAGTATTCTTTGGGATATTAAAAACAAAACAAAGCAAAATTTTCCTCACTTCTCATACAGGTACATGGGATGTCAAATGATTTCTCCTACTGCTTCCATCAGACCTGGATTCACAGCTCTTTTCAGAAAGTCCATACATGACAATTTTCTGCCTCTACCTACTCCTTCCTCCTTAGAACACTTTGTTACTTTGAGTGCCATAATTCCACAGTTTGATGTTTTCTTTGTATGTCTCCAGAGGTCTCTCTTTTCCTTGACCTTCCAGTGTTGAAGTTTCTGAGGTTTGTCTCTTATTATAATCTCTTCTACCTTTGATAGGTCATCTACTTCCAGGGATTCAATGTCTCTTCTTAAAATGTATCTAGGCTACTGTTACTCTTCTGATCTCTAGGGTAACACATCAAATGGCCTACTAAACATCTCCATCTGAATTTCTCTCATGCATCTATATAGAAACTTAACCATAATGGAACTAATGAGCCTTCCCAAACCTTAAATTCCTCTGCAAGTCAACAATGATGCCCCATTAGCCACATACAACAGCCAGAATTCACAGCTGACACCTCTATCTCTTATTTTCTCTACATCCCATCAAATCATCTAGTTCTTCCAATCCTATCAAATTTATCTTGAACTTGTCAGCTATTTCCATTTTAACTGACATGATCCTGGCCCAAATTACCATAGGTTCTCACATCCTTGTTTTATACTACTCAATTAACTCAAAATAAACTTAGAATGAAGTAAAAAAAAAAAATCTTAAAAAGACCTATCCAGCTCTGAAATTTGACTCTGCCCATCTCTCTTCCCTAATCATATATTTTTCTCCTTTGCTCACTATGTTGAATCATACTGGTTTCAATTCAACCCTAAAGATAAATTCTCTTTTCCTTGGCTCTGGGCCATCAAAAACAGTTTTTCTACCTACACCTGGAAAATTCATTCTTCAAATCCTTATATGTAAGTTACTCAAGAAAATTGTCCTCAATTCCCTAATTTTGGCTATTTATCCTCAACATAGACTCTCATGTCAACCTGCCCTTCTTCATTTGTAGCTTTTATTGGAATTGTTTAATGACTCTTTTTTCTAACCAGTTTCAAATATATATCCCCACTATCTATTATAGTATATGGTATATAATAGACGCTCAATAAATAGTTATGGGATGAATTAATTGATGAACAAATAAATAAATTCACTAGGCACATGTTGAACCTTCAACAATATTGAACCTTTAACAATATGTTGATAAAAAGATTCATTAATTCCTGCACCACACAAGCCTTCTCCGTTTTTCAAGGGCCAAGTTGAGTGCCTCTGTAACTGGATGCTGTGAGATTTTGATTGAGATATTTCCCTGTGCCAGAAGCTTCTGAATGGTGCAAAGATTACAACAGAGATAGAGCTCTGATGATAATAATGTAACAAAATCCTCCAGGGACAGTTCAAACAAAGGCTCATTCTAAGCATGAGAGCTCCCGCGGCATACCTGAGTACAGATTCTTAAATCTGGCTGCACATTAGAATCACCTGGGGAGCTTTGAAAAAATACCAGTACCCAGGCTCTACTCCAGACCATTTAACTCAAAATACCTGGGGGTAGGATTTGGCCATCAGGTTTTGTTTGCTGCCTTTAATGTTTTCAAGTATTACCACTATGTATTTTATTATGAAAAGTATAACAGTGGCTGGAAACATAACTTTTCACTAGAATATTCTGGAGTCATTTAAATAAAATAGAAAATTGCCAAACCCATCCCCAGAGTTACTGATTTAGTTGGACTGGAATGAGACTCAATAATATGTATTTTAAAAGCTATCCTTGGAGAGCATCATGTAAAAAGTGAAAGTTTGACTTCTTTGCCAATTTTGATGCCTTTTATTTCATTTTGTTGTCTGATTGCTGAAGCTAGGACTTCCAACACTATGTTAAACAACAGTGGTGAGAGTGGACATCCCTATTGTGTTCCTGATCTCAGAGGGAAAGCTCTCAGTTTTTCCACATTGAGGATAATATCTCTGAGTTTTTCATATGTGGCTTTTATGTTTAGGTATGTTCCCTCTATCCCAACTTTCTTAGAGTTTTTATTAAGAAATGATGCCATATTTTGCCAAATGCTTTTTCTGCATCTATTGACAGGATCATATGGTTCTTACCCTTTCTTTTATTAATGTGAGGTATCTCATTGATTGGTGAATATTGAACCAGCTCCACAGCCCAGGAATGAATCCCACTTGATCATGATGAATAATTTTTTTATATGCTGTTGAATTCCATTACCTAGTATCTTGTTGAGATTTTTGCATCCATGTTCATCAGGGAATTGGCCTGTACTTCTCTTTTTTTGTGGGGCCACTGTCTGATTTGAGAATCAAGGTCATGCTGGCTCCATAGAATGAGTCCGGAAGCTTTCCTTCTGTTTCTATTTTTTGGAACAGCTTGAGAAGGATAGATATTAACTCTGATTTAAATGTCTGGTAGAATTCCCCTGGGAAGCCATCTGTCCCACGTCTCTTATTTGTTCAGAGATTTTTGATAACTGATTCAATTTCTTCAGTCAAAATTGTACTGGCATTCTTCTCAAAGCTAGAACAAATAATCCTAAAATTTGTATGTAACCACAAGAGAGCCTGAATAGCCAAAGTAATATTGATAAGGAAAACCAAAGCAGGAGGCATCACAATCCCAGACTTTAGCCTCTACTACAAAACTGTCATCATCAAGACAGCATGGTATTGGCACAAAAACAGACACATAGACCAATGGAAGAGAATAGAGAACCCAGAACTGGACCCACAAATGTATGGCCAACTAATCTTTGGCAAAGCAGGAAAGAGTATCCAATGGAAAAAAAGGTACTCTCTTTAGCAAATGGTGCTGGGAAAACTGGACAGCAACATGCAGAAGAATGAAACTAGACCACTTTCTTACATCATACACAAAAATAAACTCAAAATGGATGAAGGACCTGAATGTGAGACAGGAAACCATCAAAACCCTAGAGAAGAAAGTAGGCAACAATGTCTTTGACCTCAGCCGCAGCAATTTCTTGCATGACACATCTCCAAAGGCAAGGGAATTAAAAGCAAAAATAAACTATTGGGGCCTCATCGAGATAAAAAGCTTCTGCACTGCAAATGAAACAATCAACAAAACTAAAAGGCAACCGATGAAATGGGAAAAGATATTTGCAAGTGACATATGGGATAAAGGGTTAGTATCCAAAATCTATAAAGAACTTACCAAGCTCAATGCCCGAAAATCAAATAATCCGGTGAAGAAATGGGCAGAAGACATGAATAGATACTTTTCCAAAGAAGACATCCAGATGGCCAACAGACACATGAAAAGATGCTCAACGTCACTCCTCAACAGGGAAATACAACTCAAAACCACACTGAGATACCAGCTCATACCAGTCAGAATGGCTGAAATTAACAACTCAGGAAACAGGAGATGCTGGAGAGGATGTGGAGAAACAGAACCCTCTTGCACTGTGGGTGAGAACACAAACTGGTGCAGCCGCTCTGGAAAACAGTGAGAAATTTCCTCAAAAAACTAAAAATAGAACTACCCTAACAACCCAGCAATAGCATTACTAGAAGTTTATCCAAAGGATACAGGAGTGCTGATTCATAGGGGCACAGGTACCCCAATGTTTAGAGCAGCACTTTCAACAATAGCCCAATTATGGAAAGAGCCTATCCATCAACTGATGAATGGATAAAGAAGATGTGGTTTATATATATAATGGAATACTACTTGGCAATGAGAAAGAATGAAATCATGCCATTTGCAGCAATGTGGATGGAACTGGAAGGTATTATGCTAAGTGAAATAAGTCAGCCAGAGAAAGATAACATATGTTTTCACTCATATGTGGAACTTGAGAAACTTAACAGAAGACCATGGGGGAAGGGAAGGGGAAAAATAGTTACAAACAGAAAGGGAGGGAGGTAAACCATAAGAGACTCTTAAATACAGAGAACAAACACGGTTGATGGGGGGCTGGTGGAGAGGGGAAAATGGGTAATGGGCATTGAGGAGGGTACTTGTTGGGATAAGCACTGGGTGTTGCATGTAAGTGATGAACCATGGGAATCTACCCCTAAAACCAAGACCACATTGTACACACTGTATGTTAGCCAATTTGATAATAAATTATATTTTTAAAAAAGTTGTCTTGGTGATTTTGTTATTGAGGAAGATTTATGAATCAATGATCTGAAGAATGGACCCAGTATTAAACATTATCAATAAAATCCTTGGAATCCATTATCATGAAAAGGCAAAAACAGAATTTATAGCAAAGGGAGGGAAAACTCTGCTAAAAGAAACATATTCTTAATCAAAGGCATCTCTTCTACTTACCATTTTATAAGTGCAGAGATCAGTTTTCTAAAGGTAAAAGCAAGTGAAGAAGCTAATTTAGGTTGGGGAAGCTTTTAAGAATTTTCTTTCAAATGGGGTGTCCAGGTGGCTCAGTTGGTTAAGTGCCTGACTCTTGATTGCAGCTCCAGTCATGATCTCACAGTTCATGTGTCATATATATATATATATATATATATATATATATATATATATATATATATCTCGTCTCTGTGTTACTTTTTGCTTCTCACGTCTACTCTACCCCTTCCATTCCCTCTCGGTGTCTCTCTGTCCCTCTCTGCTCCATCCTCTCTTGACTATCCCTTTTCTTGAATAGGACCTACCTCTAATTTAATTCTTACTATCTGGCCAAATTATTAAGAAAATTAGCTGATCAGCTTAATTAGGTTCTGAATAGCCAGGGGGTTGGTTGATTATGCTCCTCATCTATTTCAATAAGATACGGCCTAAAGGGGTAGAATTATGCTCTCTAGTCTTTTCAAAAGTACCAACCACCATTTATATACAGGAGTGAAACCACTGTCTCCCTTTTCTTCTGGAGAGAAAAGTGAAAAAACTCTGCTCCTTTGACATGGGATGGAAAGAATTCTGGGTTCTCACCTAACATTTTGGGATACAAATATGCATTTTAAGGCCTACATAAATAAACTCTAGGTGTCTTCCACTTTTTTAAGCTGAAGATGTATCCAAGTCTGGACTTTATCTCTTTTGAAATATAAATCCCAAGGGGGATAGCACTGTATTCTTCCTAGTACCTCAGTAGATTAACCTAGTGTAATACATTTTTTTTGCACCAGATATTTGTTAAAAATACCAAAATGAGGGCACCTGGGTGGCTCAGTCGGTTGAACATCAGACTCGATTTCAGCTCAGGTCAAGATCCAAGAGTCGTGGGATAGAACCCTACATTGGGCTCCACACTTAGCTTGGAGCCTGCTTAAGATTCATTTTCTCTCTCTCTCTCTCCCTCCCTCTCTCTTTCTCTCTCTCCCTCTGTCCCTTCCCAGTGCACACATGCATACATTCTCTCTCTGTCTCCCTCTCCCCGCCCCTCTCTAAAATAAAAACAATAATAAAATAAAATGTTAAACAGTTTATTTTTTTAAAATTCCAAAGCAGATTTATTTAAAAATACTGCATTAGGTAAAAGAAACTTTATATAACTGAGCTCAACTCTGACTTAAGCAAAGACAGCATGACAACAAGCAGAGTGAGGAGGTCAGTGGACAGAAAGTTACTAATAGGAACTTGATCAGATATCAAGGGTAGGGAAATTTTCACTAAAATGACAGGTTTCTTGCTAAAGGTAGTCTAAGAATTTATATATCAAGGGTAGGGGATATGGAATTTGACCTGATATCAAACGTGGGGATGTTTTTACTAATCCAGATCAGCAGAATTCTTTGCTAAAAACTGGACAGACCACGTGCAGGACAGCAGGTCAAGATGCAGGCTCATCAAGAAGAAGGCTCAGGGATGTCTGGGTGGCTCAGCCCCTTAAGCGTCCGACTTTGGCTCAGGTCATGATCTCACATCTCATGAGTTGGAGCCCCACATCAGGCTCTCTGCTGTCAGCATGGAGTCTGCTTCAGATCTTCTCTTCCTCTCTCTCTCTCTGCCCCTGCCCTGCTCATTCTCTCTTTCTCTGTCTCTGTTTCTCTCTCTCAAAAATAAATAAACATTAAAAATAAAGAAGAGGGCTCAGAGGAGGCTGACTAAAATCTGGTTAAGGAGAGCTTTTACCACTAGGGAATTACTCTGGCTGTAATGATTTAGCCTTATTGGAAATTAAGAGAAATTGTATTATCCTTTCATGTCATAGTAGTCTATTAGACAAATGAATAAAGATCTAATTTTCACTGAATATGAATACTGAGATGTTTCTAGGGAAGTGAAAGCAAAAATTCCCTCTCAGTGTGTGGTACAATTGCCCATGTCTAAGAAGTACTAAAATATCCAGGGGGATTCTATGTCTCCACATTGTGGGGATTTGAATTCAGTGAGTTTACCCACAATGAAATTTAATCTAGTGCCAACTCAAAAACAAACAGCACCTTTAATTTTCCACAACCTAAAGGAATAATTAGATATTTTGTGGCTATATTTTTATATAATAACAATAATATGTTAGTTTAGAAGACAGACCAATTAGATTCATTTTTAAATATCAGAAAATAAATCTTTGTATTTAATCTTCCATTTCTGACTTGTATAAGGAATGAGAGTATTTTTGTCCAATCAGTTTCTAAAAAGTAAAGTTTGATGATACTAAGTTTAATCAACTAAGATACTTTTGACTGCAAGTAAAAGATTATCTGTCTGAAGTGGCTTAAGCAATAATGTTTTTTTTCATTAAATCATATAATAAGAATCTATTGTACTTAGATATATGATTAATATGACAGTACAGCAATGTCATGTAGAACCCACATTTTTTCCAATCTCTGCTGTGCCACCTCCAAGTTGTTGGATTTTCATTCTTAGGCTGGTCAACATACAGTACCAACATGACTGCTTCATATTTATTGATCACATTTTTATATCTGATGAAGAGAGTAAACTCTTTCCCTGGGACTTTCTAGCAGACATCTCCTTTTGGATAACAGTCATGAATCCAGTAAATGCCAAAAGAGAATAGAATTGCAAATATCAGTGTAGGCTAGATGTAATTCATCACCTTGACCTGGGCACAATGGAATTCTATAAAGTAAAGAAAAATGAGGAAACACCTTTAGAACAACAAGGCAAACAACAGTATCTGCCACACCAGTATCAGAGTATAGACAAATAGGTGTTCTTATCATCAGTTAACAGGATATAAAATCTCAGAAGCCTGGTTACCAATGTTTCTGAAAATTGAAAATGTAGCAAATGTTATGAGAAATAAAATTAATTGTTGGTGATAGCAACAAATAGCGAATAATAAATTATGGGCTACTATCAGATATTGAATGAATAGACTGATGACTTACATTATACAGAGTAAAGCCTGAAGTTGCCTGAGGTTCTGAAGAGCAGAATAGAGGGCTCTGAAACTCAACAGATCAAAGACAAATCACATCTGCCACTTGAGTGTTGGCAAGGGATTTTTGACTTGAGAGTTTCACCTGGAAAGAGGAGGACTCAGATAAAAGAGACTGGAGATTTGTAGGTAGATAGCTATAAATAGATAGCAACTAGCTAGAGAAATCCATGCAATTCAAGAGGTTGCAGAGAAGAAATATCTAGCCATGTGGAAACCTTTGTAGAACAGAAGCACTTTTGCCTGAGTTAATTTCAACATCTGCTAAGTTCACAGAACACAGATGCTAATTTATGAAAGTGTCAGTTAAGTAAGACCTTTCCATCCTTCTTAAAGTCTTCCCATTTCCTACACCATTCTGACCATGTGGGGTTCAGAAACTGCATTTAAGCTGGAAGAGAAAGAGAAAAAGGACAAGGTGAAAAGATAAAAACACAAAGAGGATGACTATTCCGTTTTCCATTGTTAGCAACCAATCTGTAGCTAGCCCACCCATGGGAAAAGAGTGGTTTTCAATTAGAATAAAGTATTATTGAAATGAAACTGTTTGGGGACTGGTAGTTACTAGAAGACTCCTTGCGAGCATGATTGCTACTTCTTTACTCTCTCATTTAAAAGATGTGTTATATATACTATTTTATATATATATGATCCAGATATGATACATTCATATATACATATTTAAAAACATATAAATAGGTATGTAAATTTTTTTCTGCAGTAATCACAAAAAACTTTTCCCAAATCTGTTGCTTTGAGGGAGTATGGAGTTGTTTTGCTTAATTTTGAAACATGATTTTTTTTACTATGTTTCTATATATATGCATACTATATTTGTATATTATACATATTATGCAAATACATTTTTGTGTATGTGCATACTATATATACATATGGTGCATATGTGTATGTGAGCACATATAAGTGTGTATGTGCAAGTTTTTCAAGGGTTAAAAGGATGAGGTAATTGTAGTCACTTTGGCGAATATTTTCCTACTTTGCATTTCTGAATTAAAGGAAAAGACTAACAAATTTTTTCTTCAAAAATGAAGAAGGAGAGGGAGATAGAAGACATTCTTCTTGGGTATATCAAGATTCAGCGAAATAGAAAGGAAACTGGATAATTCTCCTTCATTCATGGAGTTATACATATTTAGGGTAAACAAATAGAATATCCATCAGATTTTAAAGATAAAGCTTAATTACACATGTGTGACACGCCAAAGAAATTGCATTATTTTTTCAGCATCAAATCCTGAAGGCAGTAGAGTTATTATAATGTAAGTATCAGATTATTGAAATGGAAATATTTTTAAATAAAAACATTCTTTATTGTTTATATATCAATTTAATTTTTTAATACTTCAATAGATGACTAGTTAAAAACAGATTAAAAGAATATGCTCTTATTTCTGTAAAGAAAATAATGCAAATTAAAATAATAGAGGAAACAGAACTTCTGTTCCTGGCATTTGTATCATATCTGTTTGAAAAACAGAAGGATAATTTTATACATATTGTATAACATATGTGATTTTAATTCTTCAAGCCAGATACATTGCCAATCTGTCTGCAAACACATTTTTAATCCAGAAAAAGAAATGTGTTAAAGTTTTTAAATTACATATGGATGGATAGAGAAAAGTTAAAGGCATTTCTGGCATTTTGTTTTTCTTTTATTTCAAACTTTTACTTAAATAGGTATCCAATCCAATTGTTCTATACATTTCTAATTCCATATCATGCCAATAGTTTGTCACAATATTTATTCCATGGTGATATCATATATTGCAATACAGTACATAGCAAATAAATTAAATAATACTTTACATATTAACTAGCCAGACTCAGTCTGATAAGAGGAAAGTTTAAACCAAGAGAAAGTATGTGATTACTTCAAAGTGTCAAAGTCAATTAAGGCATAGCTACAACTCAAAACCAGGTTTCTATCTGCCATCACAGTGTTGCTTTTTGTAAAAAACAATATATGCATACATCAATATTGTTTTCTCATTAGCATTTTTATATATTCCAGCATCCTACTTTTCTTTTTTTCCTGTAATAGAGATTACTGAAGTTTAACGTGCATAGAGAAATTAAAAGTGTACATAACAAAACATTTTCATGAAGTGAATACACCTGTTAACCAGCAGCCACATTAAAAAATTAAATACTACCAGCATTTGAGAAGACCCTTGTTTTTCTCTGCTAGTCACTAAACTCCTATGGTAAATCACTGACCTGAGTACTAACAACATACATTATTTTTTCTTGTTTTTGAATTTTATGTAAATGGTATAACTTAGTATGTGCTCTTTTGTATCCAGCTTCTTTAACACAACATAATGTCAGTGAGATTCATGAATATTATGGGGTGTAATTATAGACAATTCATTTTAATTGCTATACAGTATTTTAAGAAAATATCACAATTTATTTATCTACTCTATTCTTGACAGGCATTTAAGTTGATTCTAGTGTTTGTAAAATTAGTGCTGAGTATTTTTGTTTCTGCCTTTTGTTATACATACTTTTACACATGTATTTTTACTCAGTATGTTCCAACGAATAAGATTTCTGGGTTATGGAGCCAGTGTTGAGTTTTACTAGATGCTGTCAGTTTTCCAATGTGATTGTATAAATTTAACATTCTGTTTAGTAGTACATTTTGCAGCACACATTAATTTTGATTCTTGCTATCTTGAAAGTTAATTGTTCTATCGTCTAATAAAAGAAGAGTGCTAAATTTCCAATAGTAACTGATTGTCCTCTCCAAATTTTCCGTTCTTTCATCTTTTGCTTCTTACTTTGATTTCTGACATTACATGCATTTACAGGATTTTTAGGTCTTTTTGCAAATTGACTCCCTTATCTTATAAATGCCTTTCTATATCCCTGGCAACATTTCTTGTTCTGAAGTCTACTTTTTCTGATTTAATATAACCATGAACATTTCTTATGCTTAGAATATGCATAGTGTATCTTTTGTCACACTTTACCTTCAACCCATGTGTCTTCATATTTGTGTTTCCTAGAGACATATATAGCTGGACCCTGGTTTTCTATCCCATGTGAAAATCTCTGCCTTTTAAGAGAGCTATTTAATCACTTACATTTATTATAATTAATGATTTCATTGAGTTTGTGTCATTTTCTTTATTTTTTTCCATTTCTCTTTTCCTGCCTCATTTTGGATTCATGTGTACTTTTAGATTCCATTTTATCTTTACTATTGGTTTCTTTTTTTTTAACGTTTATTTATTTTTTTGTTTATTTTTTGAGACAGAGAGAGACAGAGCATAAACGGGGGAGGGTCAGAGAGAGAGGGAGATACAGAATCTGAAACAGGCTCCAGGCTCTGAGCTGTCAGCACAGAGCCCGATGCAGGAGTCAAACTCACAGACCGCGAGATCATGACCTGAGCCAAAGTCGGACGCTTTACCAACTGAGCCACCCAGGTGCCCCTCTTTACTATTGGTTTCTCAGGCATATCCTTTTTTATTATTTCAATTTTTGCTTGGGTTTGAAATATGCATTATCCTTACATTATTACAGTCAAATTTCAAATTAGAGTATACTACTTCAAGTATAATATAAGAATCTATAATAGTATACACCATTTCCCCAAAACTCAATTTTCTGCTGTATTTGTTATATATACATATATATATATGTATATATATATATATATATATATACACACACATACACACACACACGTATACCTATACATATATATATATATATATATATATATATATACACATACATACACATATACCTATACTACTACATATACGTTCAAAATAGTTACTAATTTTTCTTTGAAAAATTGGAAGAAAGGAGTTAAAGTGGCTGGACTGTCATCCATTTATTCCTTTTACTTGGGAAAAATCCCTGGTATGAAGAAAAGAATGTCAAATGCCTGAAAAGTCTCTTTGATAAGTGGATCTCAAAAGGATTAATGGTATAGTCAGGAATAAGGGACCTGACGTCTAACATATCCCCAGCTAAAGATCCCATAGTAAATAGAGCCCAATTTATATGAAAATAGTCCCCCAAAATGTCACTTAGGCTATACAACCCTTGAGCTGTTTCATAACTTCATTATTCCCCACTTTGTGAGGAATCCCATGAACCTCATTTAAGGCCCTCCAATTTTCAAGGCCAAAGAGGCATGTCTGACATGCTAACAAAGAACACCATACCCTCATCTCAGATCACTCTTATTCATCCGAGCTTTCTTTAAATTGCTTTTATGTTTAAAATTATTTAGTAAAACGTGACACTTGGCAAGATCTCTGGTTTTGTGAGTCTTATTTGACATTCTGATTCTATGTGTTAAGTAAAGACTCGGGGCGCCTGGGTGGCGCAGTCGGTTAAGCGTCCGACTTCAGCCAGGTCACGATCTCGCGGTCCGTGAGTTCGAGCCCCGCGTCAGGCTCTGGGCTGATGGCTCGGAGCCTGGAGCCTGTTTCCGATTCTGTGTCTCCCTCTCTCTCTGCCCCTCCCCTGTTCATGCTCTGTCTCTCTCTGTCCCAAAAATAAATTAAAAAAAAAAAAAAAAAAAAACGTTGAAAAAAAAAGACTCAATTACAGCAATCTCAATTCCTTTATATGTTTCCAACTTCCCATCTTGCAGTTCAAATCATTCACAGAGAAATTCTTAACTTCAATTTGTTTTTAAAAAGTTTTTATTTTGCCTTTGTTATTGCAAGATATTTTTGCCATGTATAAAATTCTGGGTTATAATAGTTTTTAAACCTGTTTTTCTTGGTTTGCCTAGTTTCTGATGAGATCTGCTATCATTCTTGTAGTTTTCCCTCTAAATTTACCTAATGTGTATTTTGTCTATGCTGCTTTTTATGATTTTTTTAAAATATTTTTTTAACATTTTATTTTTTTTTTTGAGACACAGAGAGACAGCATGAATGGGAGAGGGGCAGAGAGGGCAACATAGAATACGAAGCAGGCTCCACACTCTGAGCTGTCAGCACAGAGCTTGATGTGGGGCTTGAACCCACGAACTGTGAGATCACGACCTGAGCTGAAGTTGGATGCTTCACCAATCGAGCCAAACAGGTACCCCTATGAATTTTTTCTTAACACTAGTTTTCATCAATTTGATTATACTATTGCTTGGTATAGTTTTCTTAGTATTTTTCTGATTTGGAGTTGTTTGAGTTTTTAAATCTGCATTCTTATAGTTTTCATAAACTCTAGAAATGTTTCAGTCGTTTTTTTCTTTATGGATTTTTGCTCTTCTCCTCTCCTCAGAATCCAATTATACCTATATTAGACCACTAGATACTAGTCCATTTATTTCTGAGTCTTAATTTTCTTGGTCTATTTTTCTTTATTTTTATTTTTTCTCTGCTTTGCTGCTTCAATTTGGATAATTTTTGTTAATTTCTATGCCTTCAAGTTCAATCATCTTTTCTTTTTCTGTGTTTATACTACTCTTAATTATATACACTGGATATTTCATTTCAGGTCATTATACTTTTCATTGTATATTTCATTCCATTTGGATCATTTTGCATTTTTAGCTTCCCTTCTTATTAGATTCAAGTTTTTCTTCAAATACTTAAAATATTAAAATTTATTATTTTAATGATTATCACCTCTATTTCTGTCATCTATTTTACTTTCGTATATAATTTTAGTAATATTATTTTCGTAGTTATGGGTCATATTTTCTGGAATTTCCAAATATCTCATCTATCTTTTTTTAACTGTTGTTCACTGGATACTATGATATTTATGTTGATGAGAACTCAAATGTATTGTATTCCTTTAGAGTGTTAGATTTCGTTCTTCAGTAAAATAACAGATTTGTGGATTAGCCTGATTTTTTCCCTTTCTTTCTCTCTTTTTTCTTTCTTTCTTTCTTTCTTTCTTTCTTTCTTTCTTTCTCTTTTTCTTTTTTCCTCTTTTTTTCCCTGCTTCCTTTTTTCCCGCTTTCCCACCTTTACTCATCATTTCTCCCACACCCTCTCTCTCCTCTCTTTCTGTCTCCTTTAAATATTTCCATGGCAAATCTAAGGAAGCCCTAGTGTAGAGCTAGTTTAAGCCTACCATTCAGGTGTAAACATTCTGAAGTCTCTATTAAATACTCTGTGAGATTCTCCAGTCTAACTCCTGGGATGTGAATGATTTCATATCTCTGTGAGCTCCTAGGAATTATTTGGTTTAGAGAACCCCAGTAATTTTTCATTCCCTCACAGTTATTCTTTGCTGGGTCTCATAGAGTTTCTCCCTACAGAGACTCAAAAGTGCTCTGATGCATAGTTTGGGACTTCTTTTTCTGTGTTATTCTTTTTCCTCTAGTACATTCCTCAAATACTGATCTCTCTTTCCTCAATTCAATGAAATCATCAGGGTCAGCTTTGTTTGCCTCTTACTTTACTGAAATTCAGAAAATGTCTTCAAACAGAAAGCCAGAATGATCATAGGGCTTGCTTTCTCTTTTCTCTTGGATCACGGTCCTCTGTTGCATTTTGCCCAATGTCTGAAGAGTTTCTTCATATGCATATCCATTTCTATAGTTGTAAATTATGTGAGGAAATCAGATTCCATAATGATTCCATATTCATGGATAAACATGGATGTATCCTGAAAAGTTTTTATGTATATGATGTATGGTTAAGGTTCATTTTTTTCCATATGGATATCTAAATTATCCAATACCATTTATTAAAAATTACTATCCATCCTCAGTGCAGTACCACTGTCTACTTTGTAATAAATAAAATCACAGTGTACATGAATGTCTGCTTCTGTTATCTCACTTCTGTTTCTTTTAAGTATTTAAAATTCTGTAATAGATATTCAGATTCTATATTCCTTCTTTTAACAATTTTGTTAAATTGCTTGTTTCCAGAAAATTGTCCGCTTATACAGTATTTTATTTTTTTAACTTTATTTATTTATTTTGAGAGATCAAGAAAGCAAGAGAGAAAGAGTGAGAGGGAGAGTGGACAAGGAGCAGAGAGAGAGGGTGAGAATCCCAAGCAGACTCCACACTGTCAGCACAGAGCCAGATGCAGGTTCAAACTCACAAAGTGTGAGATCATGACCTGAGCAGAAATCAAAAGTCAGATGCTTAACCAACGGGACCACCCAGGCACCACTTTATGATAGTTTTTTAAACTATTGGTATAAATTTTTCCATTATCTTTATAATATCTATAATGATATCCCTATAATATATTATATTTATAGAATATGGTGTTGTTCTCTTACTCATTTCAGATATTAATAATTTATGCCTTTTTGCTTTTATTCATAGTAAGCCTTGCTAGGGATCTACCAATAGTATATAACTTTATAAAAAAACAAAATTTGGCTTTATTAATATTTTTCTATTGTAACTGTATTTCCACTTCACTAATATCTGCAGTTTTATTATTTCTTTCACTTTATTTTTTGCAGTTTATATTCCTCTATTTTACTTATTTGAGATACTCATTTAGATCACTATTTCCACACTTTCTTTTTCAAATGTATGCATTTAATATTATTTTTCTTTAAACATATCTTAGCAGCATCTCACAAGTATAAAATTACTGTATTATTATCATTAAGCTAAAAATAACTTATTTTCAATTTACATGGGATTTATTTTGGCCAAAGTGATTTCCCCAAATTTAAGATATTCTAATTACCTTTTTATTAATTTCTAGTTAATTCTGCCTTTGTTCAAGAATGTAAATTGAATGAATTCAATTATTTAAAATTTATCAAAGCTTATATTATTGACCCAGAATATAGACATTTTAAATAGTCTATATTCACTTAGATTATGTGTACTTTGTTTCTGTTTTATAAGGTATTTTATCCATATTATTGTGTTTGTGTACACATGCATGAGCATCTCAACCAAGTCAAGTTAGAGGTTGCAATTCATTCTTGGTGACTTTTGTCTGCTTTTTCTAATGTTTACAGAAATATATGCATTAAAATCTTTCACCTTGTTTGGGGAGTTATCTGTCTCTCCATTTAGGTCTGGCAATATTTGCTTTATATACTCTGAAGCTAAATTAGTTTGTGCATATAAATTAAAACTGCAATATTTTCCTAGTGAAGAGAACTATCATTGTTAAACAATGTCTCTCTTTATTTCTTGGAATTCTTCCTGCTTTAAAAGTTTACTTTATTGGATATTAGCGTATCTCTTATATTAGCAATTTACTTTCTTCGATATTAGAATTATTTTCTACTTCCTATTGGTGTATCTATCTTTCTCTATCCCATTATGTTTTCCTAACATTACTAAGTCATGAGTTCTGTCAAATGAATACACTGTGTGATCCAGTAGCAATTACATTACGTAATTAGAATTATAGAGGAAAGTGATGTTAGAATAGGAGACTGTGTAGATTTCCCATAAATTGGTTGCATTTCTCAAACAAAACTTCTCATCTCCTTCAATCACTGATTTTGAGGACCAACTTGCTAGCATCATCCTTTCAACCTTTTGGGTGATAAAATGGTTCTACTATTATAAATCCTATACCAATCTTTGTGTTTTCTTTGTAGTGATTTACTCCTATATTTTACATAGGTATAGTTTTTCATTAAACCTTTTATAAACTATCTCCATTTGAGTGTACTATATTTTATCTGACAGTAAATTCAAGTTGCAGTAATTGGTATCAGTTGGATACTCAAAAAGCATATGCTAAAAATGAGATTATGGGTACACCATTTAATTTTTGATACCAAACACTCCAGAACTTAGTGTTTTAAAGAAACCACTATTTATTTAACTCAGGCTTCTATGGATTGGTAACTTGGGCGTGGTTCAGGTGAGCATGTCTTCCATTGGTTTTGACTGGGCTCACACATGCATGTTTGGGGTGCTGCTGGTAACTCTAGGTCTCTATTTTTGAAGTGCAAATGCCTATTAAGTTGGACGATAAATGGAACCGAGCCACTCATCTTTCATTAACTAGCAGTCTAACTAACTCAAACTTCTTCATGTGAAAAGGAGTGTGTTATGGACTTTATATTTGTATACCCCTCCACCCAAATTCATAGGTTGAAACCCTAACCCCCAACAAGATAGTATTAGAAGGTAGGGCCTTTGGAGGTAATTGGTGTTAGATTAGGTTATGGAAGTAGATCCCTCATAATGAAATTAGTGCCCTTATAAGCAAATAAAAGGACCAGAGACTAAATTCTCTCCCTCTTCACTTTACTCCTGCATATGAAGATATATTGAGAAGATCCCCATTTGCAAATCAGGAAGTGGGACCTCACCTGAAATCAGATCTGTCAGCACCTTGATATTGGACATCATAGCCTCCAGAACTGTAAGGAAATAAATATTTGCTGTTTAAACCACTCAGTCTATGGTTTTCTTTTACATAATCCTAAACTGACTAAGATAGGTTAAAAGTAGTCCTGAGTGCAACAGCTGTAAAAAGAACCAAGGTCTAAATATTTTTCAAGAGTCTATTTGCATTACCTTTAATATTATTCCACTGACCAAAGCCAGTCATATAGCCAGTGCAGAATCAGAAGGGCACACAGAACATGGTCAAATTGAGGCTATTACTTCAGTTGTTTATCGTATGGTATTTGTATTACTCCTCTATTCAAAAAGCTCTGAGATTCTTTCCCTCTCTTTCTCTCTTAATCTCTCTCCCTTTAGAGGAAATGGGATTTGAGTAGTCAATAGCATGCAATGATATAACTGAAATTGATCAGTACAAAAATTAACCTCAAATATGTCTTATCTGCTAAAAATAGTAAGTATTTCAACAGTGTTTGTTGAAACTTTTTAACTATTTTTTCTCCCATTATCCGGAAACCTATATAAAGATAACACAAGTGCAATAATCATTTAGTTAAACAGAGAAAATTACAAAAACAAAAACAAAACAAAACAGCGTTTAAAGGAAGTATAACATTGCAACATTTTCTGAAATAGGAAGATTAGTGGCAGTAAGAAATGTGCTATAGGGTTTAACAGAAAATTGGAGGAACCACTAGTTTGAAATAACAACAATTTAAGAGTAACACAGTGGAGATATTTGTGTGTTTGTGTGTGTGTGTGTGTGTGTGTGTGTGTGTGTGTGTTTGGGGATGGTGGTGATTAGAATTACATGGTTTCTTATATAATTTATCCTAGGTCTATTTTATATTATGTGCATATTTTTCATCTGAAGTTTTTTTGTCTGTTTTTTTTTTTAAACCAGGCAAGAATGAATTATTTCAGTGATACTAGAAACTCATGTCAATGGAATGATCTCTGCTGGGGATTTTATACTTCAGAAATGTAATGTCAAGTGTTTTTCTTAGCTCTTTATTTTCCAAAAAGTAAAAGGCACTTAATACTATTTAAGGGCAGTATATAAACTCTATAACTGAAATTTAAGATCGGTAATCTTTAATTATCTCTTCACTCTGAAAAATGTTCATTCTCATACAATACAGGATAAAGAAAGCTCTTCACATGCCACACTCATAGTCTATCTAGACCCATCTTCCCTTTCTACTAAAACAAGAGACAAGTATTCTCATCACTTTAGTGGTTGGTAGTTAAGTTGTTTGTTGGTAACACGGCTTTTCACAATACTTGACACACTATTTGTACAACAGCAATGACAACAATTAACATGTCTTAACAAGTTTCTATGTATTCTATGCATTTTCCTAAGTTTTTGTATGTATTAGTGATTTTTATCCTCATAATAATCCCATAAGTATTTTTTTACCTGTTTTAAAAATGAGAACAAAGAGAGACAGAAATTTACATATTTTGCCCAGAAGTTATGTTTATCTGTTCTTTAACTCTTCATCTAATCTATTCATTTATTTCCAACCCAGTATTTACCCTTCCAGTATTAGTACTGTCTGTCACAGTATGAAGGAGCACTTTAAATATTTTTAATTCAACAACAGATATCTAACTATACACCCTATACAAAATATCTCTACTTTGGCATATTGCAATTCTTGGCTAAGGTACTAACATATTTATCATACATTTGTCATTTAACCTTTTCATCTCAGGTAAACATTACTGATGTACTTTAGAATTAGAGAAAGTTGTTTAAAGTTTTCTAGATCAACCTTTAATAATGTAAGGGATGTAGCTATGTAGAAGGGCCTAGATTTCTTTAGTGCTGGGGAGAATCCTGCTGTCCTTAAGTGCATGTTTTTATAATGACCTCCTCACTATAACAATAATAATTTTTACCTATATTTCTGAATTCATTTTATGCCACTTTTCTCCTGTTTACTAAAGATGAGTTTATTATTATTTACAAGTTAATTTCTAAATTAGGGATTTTGCATGTGCTCCTTCTTCTGCCTGAACTTATATGCCCCAGTTCATTGCAAACCCAACTACTTCTAGTTCTTCAAGTCTCTTGACAATTATCTACACAAAGAATGAATACTGGAAAATCTATCTCAACGGAGAGTAATAATTTGTTTCTTTTCAATTCTCCTCAAAGAAAATGAATGCCATAGTATGATTGCTAACCATCAGAGAAATTCATTTATTTAATTACAAGAAGGCTGATTGCAAGTTCAAAAATAATAGAGTATGAGCTTAATGAATGGAGGAAAAACCAGGATTCTTGGAAGCTTGATGTTCATTTAAGTTTCTAGCTTTATTGTTTAATTAAATAGAACTACTAAAAGTAAAATATATATAAAAGTAAGTCCAATAAGCATTTGTTAAATCAGCACAACTTGTATATTTAAAGAATAATCATACATTTGTCATTGACCTATGTTCCATTGGTAGATCCTCTATAACAGAATAAAACATAAGCATGAAAGTTAAATCAATAATAAGATGATAGAAACCAGATATTAATATATTTGGCCTCTTTGAAATAGGCTGCTAAGATGATCTTATTTCCCTCATCAAATAAATGTAAATACATTGTAGTATCTACCTCTATTGTTTCTCTCTAAAGGTTTTCCTAAAGAATAAGGTTGTAAGTAGGCTTGAGATGGCATGAAACTCACTAATAAAAGGAGTGACTATTCCTTGGGTCCTGCTTAAATTTATCCTTGATAAATCTCTTCAACTTTTTGATAAAGAATCTAGGAATTACTCATACAAATTTAAAGATAATCAGATATAGATATAATAATTACAAAGAGTTTGAAATTTGGTTGTTCTCCGTATCTCTTAAGTTTCTCTTATTTTTAGATACTATATTTAAGCATAAGAAATCAATCTGCAAGAATAAAATTTGTTTTGAGAAAATTAACAACATTGGGTATACCCCAATTCAGCAATAAAAAGGAACATACTATTGACATATAAAACAACAAGGTTGGGTTTCACAGACACAGTACTCTATGAGGGAAATCAAACGTGGAATAAGTAAAACTATATTAAATAATTTATATGAAGTCATACAATGAGTAAACTAAATTATGGTGATTGATACTAGAAAAGAGGTTATTTGGGAAGGAAGACTGACTGAAAAGAGGCATGAGGTAGATTTCTGGGGAGATCAAATTGCTCTACAGCTTGAGAGAAGTGTGGGTTACAAGAATGTTTGTGTTTGTCAAAACTTATTAGATTTATGATCTGTAAATAACTATATATATATATATATATATATATATAAATCATATCTCAACAGAGATAACATAAAATCGTATAAGAACATTAATATTCTATTAGTGTTTTAGCTTTGACAGCCCCTTATTCAGGCAGTTAGCCATCTAGAAGGGAGGTTTGCTGAGGCAGGACTCTCTGAATCAATTATGCATTAACTACAGTGGACATTTTTATATTTTATTTCCGTTTGGCCAAGATTGTCCCAATTATGTATATTTTCATGATATCTTAGTTAAACCCTATTTACTCTTTAAAGTGTCCCAGTATGGAAGACAAATAATATGGCCACATTAGAATTAATTAGCCACAAGAGGAAGCAAAACCCCAGTTGGATTGACAGAAATAGTTAGCTTGGCATGTTCCTCAGCCAACTTAATGCAATTTGCATAACCATCTTGTTCCCATTTACTAACTCCTAATCCCTAGTCCTTATTATCAGAAAAATACCTCCTGAGACACTCTCTTACATTTTTCCCCAGTTGATCCTCTATTTGCATCTTTTAATGTATATTTTCAAATCTTTATTCAATTGAAACGAACTTCTCTGAAAATCTGAACTTGACAATCAAATCATTACAGTAGGCTGATCAAGTTGTTTAAACTCAATCAATGTAAAACACTGTTAACATCTTTCATCATGAATGAGCTTCCTATGATATCTAATATTGTACCTAGCTGATAGTATTTTAAAGCAGCTTAACAAATGGACTAAGAATGGGCTCAACAAAAATAGAAGTGTGGTTTTTGTTTGTTTCTTGATTCCTAGTTTATGGGGAAGAGTTCTGCTACTCTCCTTCATTTACCCCAGGCCAAAAGTGGCTCTGTCAGCCTCAGTATATAAGTTCCAGGGACCCCTTGTGCATTACTATCACAGGTAGCCAGAGGAGGGAACAAGCATGGGGTAAGACACATGAGGACAAAGGTCGATAGTTACAGAGTAGGTATGGACAAGACACACAGATTATAAGGTCATAGATCAATCTTAACCAACCCCCATTACATTATGCTCCAATGACATTGGCCTTCCCTCTATGCCTGTACTAACCTAGTTGGTTCCCACTGCAAGGTTTTCTCCATCCATCAGTTATAATTGTTATAAGTGTTATAATTATGTTCAACAATGAGTAACCAGAACTTCCCTCATAATGGTTTAAAGGAAAAAAAGGGTTTATTTGTCTTATGCAACAAAAATTTAAGCGTGTCTTAGGAATGATCTGGTGGCTCAATCATGTCCTAAAAGATTCAGGATTCTTGTACTTCTGCACGGCCATATTTTTTCTTTTATCATAATGAAAGAAACATAGTTTCTTTGCTTTCAGGCATCACATCCATGTACAGGCAGGAATAAGGTAAAAAGGCCTAAAGTATTTTCCTTGTAAGTATTTCTCCATATATTCTGGTAGGAAAACCCCACTTTCATATGTTCTTCTTCATGACATTGACCATAAATATGTTACATTGACACCTCTAGATGAAAAGAAGTTGGACTTTTTAGCTTTTGCAATAGTAAAAGCAGGAAGAAGAGTGTTTTCATTAGTTTTGGAGTCACCGATTCACAGCACTTTCCAAATCCCAGAACTTACAACCATATTTTCTGTTAACCATTAAGTTTTAGATTAAATGTCACCCTTCAGAAAGGCCTTCTCTGCTGTACATTTTCCATGTGCAACTCTATACCATTCTTTACCTTGCTATGTCCCTAAGAGACTGACCTTTGTGGATTGCCTCAATTGGATTCATTCCTTTTTAACTTTTTCTCAATGGGAGATTTGGGAAAATAACAAAAGACTGACCTTGAGGTATTCATCTCCTATCTCCCTCCCTGCCTATCCTCAGATATTTTCTTTCCCATTGACCTTCAGCTCCTCTCTGACAGTCATCTCCTACCACTACTTTATCTGGGGTTCTCTTTTCTTTCTACATACCTCTTCAAACTTGGGGCTGTAATGGCTCCTTCACTCTTAGCCCCAAGGAACTTAGCCAATTCTGTTACTTTTTCTTACCCCTACCCACATCTTCCTTTATAAACACTCCTTCTATTACATTTTGCTCAACTGCCTTGTTTGAGTGGGCCACTTATCTCTTTCCAGCATCCTGGTGAGCACAATTTCTAAACTACCATATCTGAAGTGGGTCTCAAGTAGCTTTAAGCCTCATTACTCTATGTTAATTACATGAATAGCACTTGCCACTATATGAAATTTTTTGATTACGTATATACTGTTACTTTCCCCTAGTAAAAAGTGGGCTTCTTGAGAGCAGGAATTATGTCTGTTTTGTTCACTGTTCTATTACCAGTACCTAAAATGCTGATTGCTGGATATTTGTTAACATTTGCTGAACGAAGGTAAGTGCTAAATTTATATTTTTTGATTAATGTAGCCTGAAGGGCCTCCTTCTCCAATAACCCCAGGCTTTCTCCATATTGAACTCACCTTCATGTTCCCTATAGTTTCACCAAGAACACTTCTATATACCAAATGTATCTACAGTTGAAGCACATACCTTTCCTGCAAATTCCTGCCTGTCAAAAAGTTTTATGACAGCTTCTGATTTCTATTTAAATCATCTTTGAATATTTCTGAATTAATTCTTTTGGTGTTTACTGTTGTCAGATTGAATTATCTTTGACCATGTAAACTATCATCAAGCAATAAGTCTGTTTCAGAATAAAAAAGGAAAAACCATGTATTAGTGCTGTGACTGCAGAAGATAAATGACACATAGAATAGCTGTACCTTTACTTATTAGTTGTAGACAAACTGGCACATTTTTTTTTATTCTCAGAATATCCATGCTGATATGGCTTTATATATGTCATAGTTCCAAAAACCATGTCAAGGACTGCTTTCTTACATGCTCAGAAATGAATTAAACATTCCATCCCACTTCTAGGAGTATTAATTAGTTCATTTTCTGCTCAAAGCAATTTTTTAAATAACTACCTTTCATTGAAATGCTCTCATACCCAGAAATTAAGCCTGCATAAAGATTGATTAAACTATGCTCTGAAGAGTGAACATTCAACCCACCAGCAGTTAAATTTCTGAGTTTAGGACTGAAAGTGTTTATATACGTTGCAACAGACAAAAACAAAATGTGATCTGACATAGTTCTAACATTTGGATAATCACAACTTAGTTTAAATCTGACATATGAAAATTTATCTATCTTGTCATATTGCTATTGTTATATTTTATTACCTCATGCTTTGGGTGGCATGTTTTCCTTCCTATTAATAGTTAATAGTGTGAACAGGTAATGATATTTTAAAACTGGGTATGTATATGCACATATACATATATTAAGAAAATGAATCAGAAACATTATGTAAAATTTGGAATTTTTCCTACCATAAGACATGGAGGGGGTCAGTATTAGAGCAATCACAATCAGCTGGGAAAAGGCAAATAAGAAATGATATGTGTATTCATAAGGTGATATGTTTGTATTCACAAGGTGATAAACATTAAAGACAGTGCCAAAGAACCCTAGCTTTATGCTGAAAATAATAAGTAGCTTCTGAGAACGGACAAAATACAAGGATAAAAATAAGAATGGTTTTTATAAAATATTTAAAGCATTAGGCCCATTAGTGATCAGCAGCTTCACTGCTTGATACACCTCATTCTATTTAACTTCTCCCTCCTCCACAATTGTATGTCACTTTTCAAAGGATTAATCGTCATTGACACAAAGATGCACAGAGGATCAATGTACTGTCCTTCTCACCTGCTGCTTCAGTGCAACATCGAGGGAGGTTCTCTCTGACCCTTGTCCCATTATAATTTCAAAATAACGGATGAAAACTAAGATTAGGAAAAAATGATTACAGAAAAGTATTCCAAAGGATATTAAAGAGGTAGAAAGAGAAATTAAAGCAAGAGCATAATGCTGGTAAGACCATTTTTTAGATTAGGTGTTGCCCTTGTGTATTTATAAACTTAGGGTGTATTAAAATCTGAAGTGAAGGGTAAGTTTCAAATGACAGAATAATTACATTCAATTTAAAATGAAAAATGAGTCTTTCTTTTTTAATTCACTCTACCTTTCCTACTATTTTTGTTTTTTGTTTCTGCTTTGCTGGTGCCATAAAACTATAAATTGAATGTGTATGGAATTCATGGCTCACTGAACTTTATATCACATGACTTTGCAGGAGACCATTAGCAGTTGTATTGACCAATTTAAGTATGTTTTATATATTTTGCAGGTGGGGTAGCTTATCATATCTCCTTCTCCATTCTGATTCACCCTCTGTCAAGACTTTGGGATTTGCGAGAGGGTGGAGAAGATGGCGGCATAGGAGGACGCTGGGCTCACCGTACGTGCTGCTGATCACTTAGATTCCACCTACACCTGCCTAAATAACCCAGAAAACCGCCCGAGGATTAGCAGAACGGAGTCTCCGGAGCCAAGCGCAGACGAGAGGCCCACGGAAGAGGGTAGGAAGGGCGGCGAGGCGGTGCGCGCTCCACGGACTGGCGGGAGGGGGCCGGGGCGGAGGGACGGCCTGCCAGCCAAGCAGAGCCCCCGAGTCTGGCTGGCAAAAGCAGAGGGGCCAGACGGACTGTGTTTCGACAGCAATCGCGACTTAGCGTCTGGGAGGTCATAAGTTAACAGCTCTGCTCGGAAAGCGGGAAGGCGGGAGGACAAAGGGAGGGAGAGCTGCTGAGTCCCCGGACGGCAGAGCTCAGCTTGGCGGGGAACAAAGGCCCTCGCCAGCGCCATCTCCCCCGCCCATCCCCCAGCCAAAATCCCAAAGGGAACCAGTTCCTGCCAGGGAACTTGCTCGCTCCGCGCAAACACCCAACTCTGTGCTTCTGCGGAGCCAAACCTCCGGCAGCGGATCTGACTCCCTCCCGCTGCCACAGGGCCCCTCCTGAAGTGGATCACCTAAGGAGAAGCGAGCTAAGCCTGCCCCTCCTGCCCCCATGCACCTTGCCTACCCACCCCAGCTAATACGCCAGATCCCCAGCACCACAAGCCTGGTAGTGTGCAAGTAGCCCAGACGGGCCACGCCACCCCACAGTGAATCCCGCCCCTAGGAGAGGGGAAGAGAAGGCACACACCAGTGTGACTGTGGCCCCATCCGTGGGCTGGGGGCAGACATCAGGTCAGACTGCGGCCCCACCCACCAACTCCAGTTATACACCACAGCACAGGGGAAGTGCCCTGCAGGTCCTCACCACTCCAGGGACTATCCAAAATGACCAAACAGAAGAATTCCCCTCAGAAGAATCTCCAGGAAATAACAACAGCTAATGAACTGATCAAAAAGGATTTAAATAATATAACAGAAAGTGAATTTAGAATAATAGTCATAAAATTAATCGCTGGGCTTGAAAACAGTATAAAGGACAGCAGAGAATCTCTTGCCACAGAGATCAAGGGACTAAGGAACAGTCACGAGGAGCTGAAAAACGCTTTAAACGAAATGCAAAACAAAATGGAAATGACGACAGCTCAGATGGAAGAGGCAGAGGAGAGAATAGGTGAACTAGAAGATAAAGTTATGGAAAAAGAGGAAGCTGAGAGAGAGAGAGATAAAAAAATCCAGGAGTATGAGGGAAAAATTAGAGAACTAAGTGATACACTAAAAAGAAATAATATACGCATAATTGGTATCCCAGAGGAGGAAGAGAGAGGGAAAGGTGCTGAAGGGGTACTTGAAGAAATTATAGCTGAGAACTTCCCTGAACTGGGGAAGGAAAAAGGCATTGAAATCCAAGAGACACAGAGAACTCCCTTCAGACGTAACTTGAATCGATCTTCTGCACGACATATCATAGTAAAACTGGAAAAATACAAGGATAAAGAGAAAATTCTGAAAGCAGCAAGGGATAAACGTGCCCTCACATATAAAGGGAGACCTATAAGACTCGTGACTGATCTCTTCTTTGAAACTTGGCAGGCCAGAAAGGCTTGGCACGATATCTTCAGTGTGCTAAACAGAAAAAAATATGCAGCCGAGAATCCTTTATCCAGCAAGTCTGTCATTTAGAATAGAAGGAGAGATAAAGGTCTTCCCAAACAAACAAAAACTGAAGGAATTTGTCACCACGAAACCAGCCCTACAAGAGATCCTAAGGGGGATCCTGTGAGACAAAGTACCAGAGACATCACTACAAGCATAAAGCATACAGACATCACAATGACTCTAAACCCGTATCTTTCTATAATAACACTGAATGTAAATGGATTAAATGTGCCAACCAAAAGACATAGGGTATCACAATGGATAAAAAAACAAGACCCATCTATTTGCTGTCTACAAGAGACTCATTTTAGATCTGAGGACACCTTTAGATTGAGAGTGAGGGGATGGAGAACTATTTATCATGCTACTGGAAGCCAAAAGAAAGCTGGAGTAGCCATACTTCTATCAGACAAACTAGACTTTAAATTAAAGGCTGTAACAAGAGATGAAGAAGGGCATTATATAATAATTACAGGGTCTATCCATCAGGAAGAGCTAACAATTATAAATGTCCATGTGCCAAATACCGGAGCCCCCAGATATATAAAACAATTACTCATAAACATAAGCAACCTTATTGATAAGAATGTGGTCATTGCAGGGGACTTTAACACCCCACTTACAGAAATGGATAGATCATCTAGACACACAGTCAATAAAGAAACAAGGGCCCTGAATGATACATTGGATCAGATGGACTTGACAGATATATTTAGAGCTCTGCATCCCAAAGCAACAGAATATACTTTCTTCTCGAGTGCACATGGAACATTCTCCAAGATAGATCATATACTGGGTCACAAAACAGCCCTTCCTAAGTTTACAAGAATTGAAATTATACCATGCATACTTTCAGACCACAGTGCTATGAAGCTTGAAATCAACCACAGGAAAAAGTCTGGAAAACCTCCAAAAGCATGGAGGTTAAAGAACACCCTACTAA
>NC_064811.1:144682393-144686706 GCF_023721935.1 Panthera uncia
AAGAAACTGATCCCATTCACAATTGCACCAAGAAGCATAAAATACCTAGGAATAAATCTAACCAAAGATGTAAAAGATCTGTATGCTGAAAACTATAGAAAGCTTATGCAGGTAATTGAAGAAGATATAAAGAAATGGAAAGACATTCCCTGCTCATGGATTGGAAGAATAAATATTGTCAAAATGTGAATACTACCCAAAGCTATCTACACATTCAATGCAATCCCAATCAAAATTGCACCAGCATTCTTCTCAAAGCTAGAACAAGCAATCCTAAAATTCATATGGAACCACAAAAGGCCCTGAATAGCCAAAGTAATTTTGAAGAAGAAGACCAAAACAGGAGGCATCACAATCCCAGACTTTAGCCTCTACTACAAAGCTGTCATCATCAAGACAGCATGGTATTGGCATAAAAACAGACACATAGACCAATGGAATAGAATAGAAACCCCAGAGCTAGACCCACAAACATATGGCCAACTAATCTTTGACAAAGCAGGAAAGAACATCCAATGGAAAAAAGACAGTCTCTTTAACAAATGGTGCTGGGAGAACTGGACAGCAACATGCAGAAGGTTGAAACTAGACCACTTTCTCACACCATTCACAAAAATAAACTCAAAATGGATAAAGGACCTGAATATGAGACAGGAAACCATTAAAACCTTAGAGGAGAAAGCAGGAAAAGACCTCTCTGACCTCAGCCATAGCAATCTCTTACTCGGCACATCCCCAAAGGCAAGGGAATTAAAAGCAAAAGTGAATTACTGGGACCTTATGAAGATAAAAAGCTTCTGCACAGCAAAGGAAACAACCAACAAAACTAAAAGGCAACCAACAGAATGGGAAAAGATATTTGCAAATGACATATCTGACAAAGGGCTAGTATCCAAAATCTATAAAGAGCTCATCAAACTCCACACCCAAAAAACAAATAACCCAGTGAAGAAATGGGCAGAAAACATGAGTAGACACTTCTCTAAAGAAGACATCCGGATGGCCAACAGGCACAGGAAAAGATACTCAACGTCGCTCCTTATCAGGGAAATACAAATCAAAACCACACTCAGATATCACCTCACGCCAATCAGAGTGGCCAAAATGAAGAAATCAGGAGACTATAGATGCTGGAGAGGATGTGGAGAAACGGGAACCCTCTTGCACTGTTGGTGGGAATGCAAATTGGTGCAGCCGCTCTGGAAAGCAGTGTGGAGGTTCCTCAGAAAATTAAAAATAGACCTACCCTATGACCCAGCAATAGCACTGCTAGGAATTTATCCAAGGGATACAGGAGTACTGATGCATAGGGGCACTTGTACCCCAATGTTTATAGCAGCACTCTCAACAATAGCCAAATTATGGAAAGAGCCTAAATGTCCATCAACTGACGAATGGATAAAGAAATTGTGGTTTATATACACAATGGAATACTACGTGGCAATGAGAAAAAATGAAATATGGCCTTTTGTAGCAACGTGGATGGAACTGGAGAGTGTGATGCTAAGTGAAATAAGCCATACAGAGAAAGACAGATACCATATGGTTTCACTCTTATGTGAATCCTGAGAAACCTAACAGAAACCTATGGGGGGGGGGGGGAGGAAAAAAAAAAAAAAGGTGAGAGAGGGAGAGAGCCAAAGCATAAGAGACTGTTAAAAACTGAGAACAAACTGAGGGTTGATGGGGGGTGGGAGGGAAGGAAGGGTGGGTGATGGGTATTGAGGAGGGCACCTGTTGGGATGAGCACTGGGTGTTGTATGGAAACAAATTGGACAGTAAATTTCATATATTAAAAAATAAAAAAATAAAAAAAATAAAAAAAAAAAGACTTTGGGATTTGCAAGTGTGTATATAATGTGTTCCAAATAGAAAGCATTTATTGAACCAGCTGCATGTTGCCCATGGCATGCACCACATTTTCAAGGTGTGCAAAGATCAGAAGGGAGAAAGATATAGTCCTTCTATGTGCAGGGACTATTACATGTTAAACAAAATATTTTAAATTAAACTGATGAAGAAATGGAGACCAAAGGATATTGAAGTTTTGTAATCTTAAATGACTTCATGTAGAAGAGCCAATGAACATGGTAGAAAGCACAGTACAGTATTTCTTTCCAAATTTCTCCTAACATGGAAATTCTTATTTTATAAAATAATGCAGGAACTCGAAAACTATGGGAAAACATTTCCCTCTCCATAACTTTTTAAGAAGAGTTTTTGGGCATGTAGAAAACAGAAATTTAACGTAATAAAATAGTCCACCAAAATTATACATTATTTATAATATATAGCTTGTATATATTATTGATATACATTTAAAAGTGTTTTTAACACAAAGCAACATATAATAGATTAAAAACAACTGAATGAAAACAGTCCAGGGGCACATAGGTGGCTCAGTTGGTTAAACGACTAACTCTTGATTTTGGCTCACGTCATGATCTCACGGTTCATGGAATCGAGCCCGCATCTGGCTCTATGCTGACCACATGGAGCCTGCTTGAAATTCTCTCTCTCCATCTCTCTCTTCTCCTCCCCTGCACCCCCCCCCCAAAATAAACAAATAAACATTAAAAAAATAGACCATCACCTACATATAATCATTTTTCATATTTTGGTAAGTATACTCCTTGATCAGTCCCTTATCTATTTATTTAGCCACTAATTTACCTCTCAAGTAATTTACCTTCCCTTCTGGAAGCATGCCTTGCTAAACTATGGAGTTAGCAGTAAGAATAATCAGAGCTACTGAGCCATAGGTCCATCATATCTGATAAAATGCAACTGTATCTCCTGCTTTGCCAGGTTAGTTTTCTCCAACCTAGCATACCATATTCTGAGGATGATGTATTGGTTTGTTTGGTTGTGGTTTTATTGTTTGTTTGTTTGTTTGTTTGTTTTTACTGAAAGACCTGAAAGCTCTCACAGAGTAACACAGGGTAGGAGGCTAACTTGCTCATTCTCTTGTACCACAATAGTAGGAGAATTGCATAGTCCTCCTTCGCTGACAAATTTCAAGCATTCGCTATTGATGTTTATACCAATTCATTCAGGAAATTACACAGAAAGAAGAATCTTAGCCCTTGAGTCCAGCATTTCAAGCAATAGCCAAATGCAAACGTAGACATTCTCTTTCTGGGCACTGCAAACCCTGGAGGAGAAGTTACCACTGTGAGAGAAGTGAGTAATGATTCCATGGCCCCACTCATCTTTCCAGAATTGAGAGCTAGTTTTAAAGTTATCTGTGAAGTCAGTGTGCTCAATAAGCAAATGGTGGATGCTATACCTTCACATTCAGTGATATAAATGTCACCAGGATAGGAAAAATAGTTTTTTAGAATTTTACAAGATCTCTGGTTTCTTTATAATTAATTTTTTTTATTTTTTTAACATTTATTCATTTTTGAGAGACTTAAGAGACAGAGCGTGAGTGAGGGAGAGGCATAGAGAGAGTGGAAGACACAGAATGTGAAACAGGCTTCAGGCTCTGAGCTGTCAGCCCAGAGCCTGACGCAGGGCTTGAACCCACAGACGGCAAGATCATGACTGAGCTGAAGTCAAACACTTAAATGTAGTGTCTGGGTGTGCTTCCCAGCTCCACCATTTATTGGCCACATGACTTTTGGCATTTCAACTAGACTCTCTGTGCCCAATCTCTCTTTACTATAAATTGAATGTGATGTCAATTGTACCAAAGGGAGAAAATGGTTAACGGTGTCACTTTATTGGATACTTTGACTTCCTCATTGCCATATCTCTACCACCAAATGTAACCCTAGGCACATAGTATATACAGAGTAAATATCTATTATATGGATGGCTGAAGAAATGAAAAGAATTCTGTAAAGAAAAAGACATTTATTAAATATATTCATATGAAGGTCATTAATAATGATAATAAGCATAATGGCAGTGTCCTAGAGAGACCACAAACTAAAAGAAAAAAATGTTAACTGGATATCAGGTAATAAAATCAAATTTGTAGTAACTTTTCTTTGAAATTTGTTAAAACAGGAAAGTAACTAGGGTGGAAAATAGAGGTCAGAAGGACCTCTATTTAAGCTTAATAAAGGAGAAGTCAGGACATTTTATATGTTCAAAAATCAGTAGAGTAGACAAGACTAATGGCAGAGAAGAAAAAAATGGACAAAGGACCTTAATAGGCATTTTACCAAAGAAGACATGTAGACACATGAACAGATGCTCAACTTCAAAAGCAAATCAAAACTACAATGAAACATCACCTTACAACTGTGAGAATGGCTAGAACAAAAAAAAAAAAAAAAAAAAAAAAAAAAAAAAAAAAAAAA